>NC_051135.1:13043631-13139631 GCF_014839805.1 Manduca sexta
CGGACAGGTATCACGATTATCTACCCCTTCCTTGTATTAATCAGTTTTTTAAATAACCATTAAAAAGAAAAAACTTTGTGACGTCACCCTGCTTTTAAACTGTTGGGATTTATCTCATATTGAAACCGGCAGTGTTTACATCTATAAAATACATATTCTGTCCATATCGTCCTAGTAGCCTATAAAGGAATATAACAGATAAGTTAAAACACTGATTAAAACAAGGCAGTAGTGGTGTTGCCATCTCATAATGTTCCCAGTTCAAATGCGATTTATTTTTTATTGCAAAAAGGAGTGTTTTGAACCGGTATCCTACTGTGTTGTAAAGCTATTATGGAACCTCAAAGGCAAACTAAGTTTAGCGGCCAAGACTACACATCACTTAGTCGCTTCTCTTCGTCGCTCTATATAAATGGTCTCCATGAATTGCACGAATTTCCAGTCACACCACCTACCGACACTCGTGCTTTGGAACGGTTCTAAAATTACAAATTAAATCGTATTCGCATTTTCCATGTATATTTGGGAATTTATTTTTCACTGGCAACACCACCGTTTTATATCTCTGAGTTCAAAATTGCATTTGAGTCTTAATAACGTACCGATCTCCTGTCTATAGAGTGTCCTTAAACATGATCTTGTAATTCAACGCACAAAAACCCATGCCCTGTAAATACCATTAATAAAAAATATTTTTTGTAAGAAAAACACCCTACTATTTTACTATGACTTCCGCCTAGGTTTACCGAAATACGATTCAAACTTCAAGAGCTTTATACAGGCTGTTTCAAATTGAGGGTATTATATGAGATATTGTACAAAAGGCTGTTAAAAAAAAAATGTATGGTGTAACCAAAAGGTCTAATATACCGTCCCATTATTCGCATTCTTTTCTTTAAAATTTAGAAAGCAGTAAAAAAAAAACAATAATTGTTTTCTATTAGAAAAAAAAAATTACATAAAGGCTCTTGAAGTTTGACCATTTTTTTTCTTTTGTTTGCAATGTTTCGCTTTTTAACCCTATTCATATTTTTAATCCAGTCTCTTATAAGCTTTAAACATTTATTTGAATATTCAGTTTTAAAATTAAATGTGAAAAGGCAACATATTGCAATAAATAGTGTTCTTAAATGAGATTGTTCAAAAATGATAGGTATAATGAATGTGTTGTACATTCTGTTTTGTTTTTTTTATTTCATAGACTAATTGACGCATTAGTTATATATTTTTATTACATAGACCAGGGGGTTTTAAGCCTGCTAGGATGAATTATAGTGGAAAATTATCATTCAAAGTGGACGTTTGAACCTCCAGTGTGGTCCGTTCTGTGAACGTGATGTTACGTCCTATAGTAGTGTTGACGGATTATGTCGTAGTTAAATAGCATCTATGTTTTAGTTTGACAATTTTATACGTCATAGAGTACTTGAGATCGACATAATCTAACTTTTCGTAGTAAAATATTGTTTGCGCATAGAATAGGTTAATGTAGCTAACATCACGTTTATTTTTAAACTTTTATTGTTGAAATTGTAAACTATGAACAATGTCTTGCATATACAAACTCATTTAAGTCTTTTGTATCTCTTGTTGTTTCGTTTTAATACTCTGACCATTATTATCTTCGGTCTTTATGCTTAGGAGCATATTTATTTCCTGGGTAATATGTTTTGAGTTTTAATTGTTAGTATGTCTAGTTTAAAGGGTCCTCGATACCTTGGTATCGAATCTTTAATATCAAAGGACCCATCTTGCCGCATATTATACAAAATATTGTAACCTGTTATTGTAATCATATTTAACTCGACAATGGGACCTTATGATTTCCGGTAAGACTGGAATGTTTTTTGTAAAGTGGTTCTAAGTTAATTCTAGCAGTTGTATTATTATTTTGTTGGTGTATTCAAGTGCTATTTTGAATGGAAAACGAAGCAATGAAATTAGTGTTAATATTTGCACTGTGGCTCAGTTATATGACTGTTGAAGTGGTATTTTAGAACATATTTTTATGCATGTAACGTCGATAATTCTGAGTGATATATTCAATGGAAATAATTTATAATATAAAATTAATGTAAATTGGAATTTTTTGATTTTAACATTAGTGTAAATGCGCGGCAAGCTTGCCACGCGTTGTAAATATATATTTTTTTAATGATTTTTGAATAATTTACATAATGCAATTGCGGTGGTAAATAAAAATGATTTATTTTTATTCTCCTTATAAAGATTTCTTATTAGGTATTTATGATAATAAAATAATAAGGTAATTATGATTTACAACTTTACAACAGTTGCTTTACAACGTTTAATCATTTAAAAAGACACTAACAAATATATATATAATTTTCCTGGGATCCAAACTACTCAAAAAATACTAGTGCGCAGTGTAACCGAGCCACACAATCGCTAAGGTATCTTGTTTAGCATCTGGCACCTATGTAGGTTTAACTGGCGTACAACATAGTGCCATAGACGTCGCATGAACACGGTGTACTCTCAAAAAAGGATTTAATCAGAGATCTTTGCATACATATACTAGTTTAAATTAAGGCCCTAATTACTAGATTTTTATATCGTTACTTTCGATTACGATCGAACACAAACTCAACACCAAGTGTTTGCCTTGGTTTAAAGAGAAGCCTTTTAAAAAAATATATTTAACTGGACAATGTTCCACTGTATCAAAAGCTATCAGTCAAGATCATATTGTAAATGCAAATGACTCACTAATGTACAAGTGGCATAAGAAGCAAAATAAAAAATAATCTCCTGTCCTATAAATGGGTCCTCTCCCCTAGTAATACTTGGATCTTCTGATAAAGTCCTCGTTCGAGAGTCTAGGAGGCTAGTGTTTACGCACTTTGTTTTTACATGGGGCGTGGCCATATTGCTGTTGAGATTAAGTATTATTGTAATTAAAATGTTTATTGTGAGAAATGGTGCCTCGTCTGGTCGTTGTTTTGACCGATTTGCATTATAGAATTGATATGGTGATTTTTTAATGTTTATGCATGTATAATTGTACACTGTAAATAAAAATAAGAATGAAATATTAGTTAATGTCCTATTTTAATAATGTAATAAAATTAGGATTTGTATATTAAGAATTATGTTGACAGCCAGTAAATTCTTCAAACAATTATTATAATTTTAAATAACTCAGTACTTTTAATGATCAGGTATCGAACTCCAAATTGTTGTAAAGCCAACAATATGTTTTCCATTATTAACCAACACCCTGTATACATTAGAAATAAAAATCCCGACGAGGCACACAGCTAAGAGGTGAAACTAATATAATTCAATATGGCCGCCCCAATCACGAAATATAACTATATCATTGGTAAATTATTGTGATTTATAGCATAAATGAAATATCAATGGGAATCATGACGTATTTGATTTACCAAATGCCGTGTGCATATCACCACATGTAGATTAAGATGAGATGCCAAATGTACATATACTTAGGTGTTAAGTATAAGTTAGGATGTGGGCACACTACACCCTGTATATTGTAAGGTTATGTTAGGCCTAAAGATGAGTTCGCTGGCTGTAACACGTTTGCTATTAGGGAAATGTTTAATATACTTACATATTGCGTTTTTTTATCGGTGTGGTAAAAATCTCCCTTAAGTGAGGGTGTTTTGGTATTTGTATACACGCAGGGTGCTTGAAACTTTCTTTATGTACTCGGTTTTAGCAGAAATCCGTAATTTATCGTATGTAGGTACAGATTAAACGTAACAGCTGCCTTCAAAAAGATAGTTCAGTAAATAATGCTATTATTGAATTATATAGTCCGACCTTCATTTAAACATATCCATAAAGAAAAATAAAATGGGAAACCCAATAGTTTTGTTTGACAGTTCTTTTATAGTAAACGTGTTAAGGCAGCAAATCTGAAATGTTGCTGATTTTTAAAGTTTATCACACTGTACAATATAGCAGACTAATTCACAAATATATATAATATAGATAGTCACCGCTGACAAAAACAACAAAATAAGGAAACTAAAAAACGCATTTAAAATAATATAAAATGTAAAGCTATTAAGTATTGATCGGTGATGTTTTAATGTGTTGATCGCAATCAAATATGGACGAGACAGACCCATAAGTTCTTAAGAGAGTTTATAGGAATCACGATGGAGTATAAATCTTTCTCCTTCGTCAGGGGAGAAAAAAATCTAATGTGAATGCTATCACCCCTAAAAGTATGTCATACGCGCGTGCATGAAACATATATGCGTACATACCGCGTGTTAGAAGAACTTTTGGGGATCAATGAATTCTTACATGAAAATTATTATAAATAATGTCACCGTGTTCCTTCCCTGGCAGGTTTAAATTATTTACTCAGTTGTAAAGAAATATAATAATAATGACAACTAAAGTAATCTTGTTGGTCATCATATTATACAAATCACAAAGATATGGTAAAATAAAAATTACTTGACATAATATTTGAATATTATAGTTCCTTGTTGACTGAGCCTCGCTATAAGCAAAATGTACTTGAAGCTTTTGCCGCTAGATGTCGCAATTTTAAATTAAGATTATTCTGTGGAGGGGAGACACTAAAAACGGCACGCAATTTTAAGTCCTAGCGGTGGGGGAACCGACAGCAATATAAGCCAGCTATACCGGAATAATTCATTTTACGTATTTCATCATTATATACATTTATTATTTTTATGGAGTCCATGTTTGATTGTGATGGTGACTAGCTCGGTGTGTCCACAACTAGTGTAATATAATTGTATAATGGTATAGTGGAAGTTTTTTAGATTTTTGTAGTTATAGTTGTGGCCCGGCTTCGGCTCGGGCGCGCAGTCTTCTCGGTGTGTAGTCGAGCTGTCAATAGAGATGTGAAACGTTTTATTTTTTAATTAACAAACGTGGATGTCTGTTGAAATTTGATGTATTAAAATATATTTTCTAGACATATGTTTGTTTTTGTGACCCTACAATTACCTATTGATTATAATTGCCTAGCTTATTGCTAAGTTGGCTATCCTTCAATCAATTGCGTTTTTACCTTGTTCAGAATGGTTCTTTCACCACTAACGAGATAATGGACATGTTCCCACAAGCTCATCCACTAGTCATTATATTTCGACTACATAGGAATCACTACCATTCGGAGACGAAAAAAAACGTAAATCGAGATGGCTGCAGAATCAAAAGTTACCGATCAGGGGTTTGTGGTAAGGGATACATCATACATTTTGTTTGAATCATCATACAATTATTTTATTATTGTTACATTTATTGCTGTCACATTTTAATATTTCTTTATCCAAAATTGTAAATAGACACCAATTACTAGAAGATTTGCTATCTACGTATTATACATACAAGGTGAATCTGCAGTTATAGTAACGAAGAATCAACTCTAATGCTTGTTGCGAACTGAGGCAGATATAGCAATATCGAGCAGTTAGTAACTTAAAATTGTAACTAAAGTCCACATTATCAAAAAAACATAACAATAATATTTTGTCATTATTTAAAAACTTTGTAACATTTACACAAATTTAATATTGTGTTATTTGTGAAAATCATGATTCAGGTTACTAGCACCGCAGATCATAGGTGAAAAAAACAAAAATTAAAATTTTACAAATTCTGATTTCTTTTATTTTCTTTTAACGTTTCTCTTCGGTTGAGGAAAATGAATCGTTCACTGTACAATGGGGGGCCGCGCTGGTTCTCACAATAACATGCACACGCGCGTCTTCACGTAAACACTATATTATTATGTACATCATTCCGTTACTGGCAACAACGCTGTGAGAACTACTGTGGGGCGTATATTAAAATTCGTAATCTCACTCAAATTCACATTTACTATAAAGCACATCGACGATATTGCAAGGCGAGCGTACAGAACGTACAAGCCCGCGGGCTAACAACGAGCACGAGGAACAACGGGTGAAAGAATCTAGTCAAACAGGTTAACATGAACCAGGGAAGACCTTGACGAGACTGCAGTCTACTGAAAACTAGACAACAGGCCTGCGACGTGTCATCTAAACCCGGGCACCGACGCGTGTAATGCCTAATGTAGTTGTGGATGGCACAATGATGATGAAGATGATGGCAGTTACCTAATGTTTGCATCACTGTCCAAATGCCTTTAGATGTCTGACACTTATGTACGCAACACCACACACACATACACATTACACGCGTCCGCACCGGTTAGCTATCACTGGTCCTGGCGGGGCTGGCGGGGCGGGCTCGGTGAGCGACGTCAACGTGTGGTGGTGAGAGCTGGCTAGGAGGAGCGGGGCGGCGCGGGCGGCGGCGGGTGGGGCGGGGGGTGCGGCGCGTGCGCATCGGGCGGCTCGTCGTGCGCGCGCGAGGCGGTGGCACGCAAGCAGTCGCCGTGCGCCTTGTACTCGATGGGCACGGACGCGGGCAGCTGCAGGATGCGCCGCATGGCGTCCCGCACGCGCGCCGCCGCCGCCGTGTCCGACGCCGTCCGGTGCCACACCGCCAGGTGGTCGTCCTGCAATAAACAAGTACAAGTAATTGTTTAGATATACATAGTCCAGCCAATGAAAAAAGGTCAAACGCAACAGGTGTGTATTCTATGCCAAGCTGGTCTTTATTTAAATTATGTGTACCAACACATAATTTACAATCTACATTACATGCTTTGTCAGGATTAATGAAATGTCAGTAACTGACCATTATCCAAAAAGACGAGAAAATGTACAGATCATCAAATATTGTTTTACAAGACCAGCGTGACCATTATCTGTCGCATCATTATTGCCAATCTATTTCCTATACACACCTGGAAGCGCACCGACAGCACTACGCCGCACAGCTCCGGCCCCACCATGAACTGCTCGCCCAGCATCGCCATGCAGAGGTCTTCCCACGCACGCCCCGTCTGTGTCTTGCGTAGTCTGACCACCTGTAACATGGGCAGTACACATTATCATTAAATTAATCCAAAAACCCAACGGCAAGTCCTGCTTTTAGTGTTATATATAAGTAATTATACCACAAGCCAAATCCCTTTCCATTCTTGCTCACCATTCGGTTATGCGTTTGTATTGGTACTTGTTTCCTCATTAGTTAATTACATTCTTGACAACATAACATGTATGATAGATGGAATATTATAAAAAATAAACCGTGGAATGAACTTGTAAAAAGCGATAAAAATTCAAATGTTTTTGTCGTATCTAGTAAACATACCTCGTTTGTGCGCTCATTTAAAATTCAAATTAGAGGTAATCCAGGTCAAAACCGATGCTGATATTTAAGATTACAGACGATTGAATTACAATAAGATCGATCCGTGATGCCGTACGACATCTCGATTTGTGCCACCGTCGATATTTTTTCCATGACTGATTTTTTTAAACTAAAAGCTTCCGTTTTTGTTATCAGCATCGATATTTTAAACCACCCACTATTTTGTAATCATAAACTTTTTCATCCAACATTTTATTTCCGTTAAATCCTTCGAACGAATTATTCCCAGACCCTTATCTACGAATGTAAGATGAGCGCAACACTCCGTTATTGCAATATTGATTTAGCTTAGTTTTTACATCCGCCTGCCTGATGTTTATCTCTTTTGAGAGGTCAAATTGTATAACAAAACTCAGGCGACCTACTGCCCTCGGAAATTAAACTCTTTTTCCATCCTTTAGTATAGTATACTCTGTCTACCTGTGATAACTGCATGAAAATCCGATCAAACGTTTCAGAGATGTGCCCTAACAAAAGAAAAAACAAAGAATAGAATTCTCAAAATCGCTGATTTATGTTGTATTATTCTTCCTTAGTCACCCTTTTTATTTTTTCTTACTTTACTTTTAATTTAGAGGCACGGTTCTGATTTTTTATTATGTGTATAGTATATTTACCCATTTGCCACCATTAACGTTGGCCGGGTCTTCCCACATGGGTTTGATGCCAAGCTTGAAAAGGTGTAGGTCGGAGAGCGGCGGCAGCTCCGACGGCCGCGCCAGGTGTGTGTACAGCCCCCACCACTGCTCCACGCTCGCCACGCGACCAACCAGACGAAGCGCCTGCGCATACATAGCCAATAGGTTTGAATCTTCAGGAAATATTTCTTTTTATTCGATTTGTCGTTAATTTGTTGATGAACAGTTCATTCGATTATGAGCAGTGTTTCTATGAGTAAAAAATAAAAATGAGGGCGGTCCCAGGTTTTAGTAGGCGCGGCTCAAAGACTTTACGCATTGAGAGTAAATAATTTTTGGCGACAGTAAATACTTACAGAAATCATAGCCTAGCATCACCTTTATTATCATTATAATTACTAATTGTACCTTTATTACCATAAAAAAAAAACGTTTTTCTCTCCGGATGGATCCCAAAAATAAATCAAATTTTTATTCTTGTTGATTAAGTTTGAAGTTAGATCCGGACATATCCAACCAAATTATCAATTTCGACCGTTAGAAAACGGTTCCGATTTCAAAAATTAACGATAATCTGAGATGTGATAATACGCTGGTTCAAGGCAATATGGTGCTTATTAAGAGTTCATTAAATCCTAGATGAATTTCATTCTCAAACAATACGACACATTTCCATGACATGCCCTATACTGTATGTACTAGACGGTCACGCAACATATTACGGCATATCATTGCGGCAGACGAACTATTACTCAATTAGCTTATGATTCATCACGACAGACGCCTTAGGGGAGCAGGACGCTGCGTAATACAGAAGAATTTATGTACGTATCAACCTTGTGCTAAGAATGTCAACATATATATTATCACAATTATTGAAATATTCGACCTTTCACAAATTTCTTTGTGGTATACCGAAATGAAAAAAAACTTTTGTATCGCCTTAATCAATTGTTTTTGGAACCCAACAGTCGTGGTAAGACTGTATGAAATATTTGGGAGCATTATACAAAGTAGGCTAATCTAGGTTAGAAGTCCGAATCAGAATCCACGCGCTTGAGTGAGCGAAACGGCCTTGCCATAAATGGTGAGCGCTAATGTTCTCGGCATGTTCGGAAGGGACGGTTTGTAAGGTGACTATATAAATACTGACGTTATTTTAATTTTTAGCCATCCCTACAACCATAGAGAGTCACACGCGCTTGCGCCGAAAACCACAGCAAAGATATATTTTAAAAATATGCCTTGTAAAGCATTTTTTAACAAGTAAATAAAATTTTAATTATGCTTAGAAATATTTCATTATAAAAAATAAAATTGATTGTCGACGCCGTAGTGCTCTATCATTCTAAATATGAATGAAATGAATGAATCATCAAACATCAGTTTCATCATCACTGGACACATTGTTACATGATGAGACAACAAACCAATTGGACCATAAAAAAAATGTGCTAATAAAGATAGCACATTCAGCACAGAGCAACATGTCACCTGAACTGCGTCATTGATTCTTCTATCTCCTGAATCTGCTCTGAAACATTTTACAAAACACATATAGGATGGCTAAGTTCACAAAGCTCTAAGTATAGTAGATTATTTTCACTCAACAATGAAAATAAATTAAGATGCCTTTTGCCCATGGTATAGTGTTATAGTTAGTTTATGAGAAAAGGAGCCTATAGCAATATCGCTTCCTATAAATATAGAATTTAAAAATCAAATAATACATTTCAAAGGGGACCACTAGGAAATAAACAAACAAATGTTACCTTTTTATGATGTTTAAGTATAAACAACCAATCAAAACAAAATTAAAATATTCAAAATTATTTTTAGAACTTAAAATTTGATTATCATTCTGCATTTCAATATTACATCTTAAATACAAATTTTAATTAAAACGCCTTTAAACAGCCTCAATATGGGAATATTTAAATATGTTTATAATATATAAAATAGACAATAAATCTCAGATACAATAAAGGCTAATGATTTTCAATAATCAATCTTAATCACTTTTATAAATTAAGACAATGTTTCTTTTCACATACTTATAAATTAATTATTTTAATAGGAACATTTTTGTGGATCAAACTGATTAAAATCAAATAATTGCTTGAAGATTAAAACAGGGATTGTTTATAAAAAAAATGTCATTTAAGTGCAATGATAGTAAAATATGTAACTGGAAAAAATCATCTATTTTGGTTGAATGTTATTGAAAGCTATGTAATCCTCTAGTGTCAGTATTTATATTTTTGGTAGGTTTTTAAAAACTTTTAATACTACATCATCGACTTTCCCTTTAAAAACAAAATATTATTAAGTATTGTAACAACTTTCTTAAGAAACTGTAGGTTCTAAAGGTAACATCTAGTAACTTAATACTAATTTTATTTTATGCTAATGTTTTTGTACAGCTGATTATACTAATCTCAATAACAACTACTAATTCTGAATTTTTATCACTACATTATGGCTTGATGCTATAAATTAAGCAGTTGTTTTATTGTTTCCATTTACATAAAGGGACTTTTACACTTATCAAGGCACAAAAAAAAAACAAATTTTATTATATTTTTAAATGGTTGTTTACATTAAAACCTCACTCATAAACTTTTCAACATCAACATCTATAACTAATTAATATAATTAGCTGACTGGCAACACTGAATTAACCAATTTTAAATGAAACAATTTATAGTATGGTTATGCGGCCAACCTGTTTTACTTTTCTGTCATAAAAACAATTTTAAAACTGTGTGAATTCAAACAATGAGTTAACTAGGTCAACAGGTGGCTGCTTTAAAAAGAACTATGTTTAACATTAAATATATATAATTTAATATGTACATTCGTTTTTTAGTTGATATCAAGGATTATGTTTAAAGAAATTGTCAAAAAAGGTTTGATTACAAATATGTCCATAATCATACCTTTTTTGACAGTTTAGTATCAAGGAGTATTTATATAATTTTAATAATGGCATTCTTTATGCATTATCTCACAGCTGGGCATTCATACTCTACTAAGAGTGTTGTGAGTGTTTACACAGTAAACTCATCTGTCTGCAATTACTGAATTCTTGTAATATAGATTTTTCCAAAATAGTAATTTTCTTTTAAGTTTTATTGTACACTTTCACCAATAAAAATCAGTTGATTATTAAATCTATTTTTTTTTTTCTACTTATATTTTATCACTTTTATACTTTCTCAAATTAGGTCAAATACAACATTCTGATTAAGTTAATCACATATATACAATATTTATGATATAAAGATACATATCTTTTAGTACACACAACAGATCATTATTATTAATTTACAATATATACTAATTGAACAGACTGAAGTCACTAACATACTAACTTATTAATTAATTATTGTATATATATGTAATAAATTTGGTGTAGCCTAAAACATACTATTTAATCTAAAGAATTTGATTATAATCCTACCTTGTTTTCAGTTTATTGATAAGATATTTGTTAAAGTTATGTGAAAGATTGTTTTGTTTATTGATACTGCATACAACATTAAAAGATTTCACATGCAAACTTTTTATAGCATTAAGAATTAAATCACTCAGAGTCAAGGGGATGGTGTAAACACGAAATGTTTGGTGTTATTAATTATAAGAGAGTGGCTAGGGATGACAAGTAACTTGTGTAGGTTCTGACCTGTCCATAACCCGTGGTGGAGGCGGAATCGCGCGTCGGCATCCTCCGCGAGAACCACATCCAGTAGCTGTACTCGAGCTTGTGCTCATGTGGGGGCACCGCCGGCGCCAGTGCATCATCAGGACCTCTATCGTCGTCTTCGTTGTTGCCGTGGTTAGGCAGACCGCCACCGTCAGCAGAACGTCGTTCGGGCACATTTAAATTGTAGAATTTGCACATTTTTCTTTCAGTCATGTTATTTCAAGTACTGTATGAACATGTTTCACCAACGGCCTAACCTAAGACACGTTGCTTTCTTTGAGCTATCAGACTTTTCACAAAACTATACTTAAAACTGTAATAAAACACTTAATGATGATATTTACGGCTGACTAAATACTTTTCAATTATATTATCAATACATAAAATAGTCAGCCTATTCCCTCTTTTTCTGTGTATAACCTTTTTCTTTCCGTCATCAAAATTCAAATCTATGATTTGACAGCATGGGTCAACCCAGCTAAATTAAAACGCTGTTATAATTCTAATGGCAAATTCAAAATAGAAACATTATGAGGTTGCTTGTGGACTTCTAATTTTGGTAGTATAATATATGATGCTAGAGATGCCCTAAAAATAATACATCGGTATTATATATCACTTGCGATATTTTGAAATAACGGCTATTTTCTGAAAAGCTTTTGCCTTTGCTGTCGTTATATTTATATTTAAAAAGTTATACGTCAACTGGCTGTCGTTATTCGTTTGACACATTTGTCTCTGTTTGAGAGTCTGTCAAAGTAGCCGCGGGATAAACGAAAATAGGTGCAATTTATACGTAATTTATTTTGTTTTTAGATATTTGTTATTATCAGTTGTATTCTGTTATGATGTTTAGTTAACTGTATTGGCAGTTTTTACTGTTGCGTATAATACAAAAGCGTGGTTAAGTGTAAACATAGATTTGTGTAGTATTGTGTTGTGATCGTATACATACAAGATACATGATAGATGGCGAAAGCAACGCCGACCGGCAGGGCCAGTGTTGAGGTGTGTCTCAACATCGATTTTATGCGCTCCTTAGTGAAGCAATACTTTGAATTGGTAAGATTTCTTAATTAGTTGCTAAAAAGTTCTCATTCAACACCCTTTTAGTGGAAGCTGGAGGTTACTTGTTCTGGACATAGTACAGTTTCTTTCACAACTATCACGAACAGCCAAATTGTTTGAACCAGTTTTATATTACAAGTAAAACATAAATATGAAAATAGGTCATAAGTTTTTTACAAATTAGTTTTAGTAAGTTTAAACAATGACTGAAGTTTAACAAATATATTCCTTCTTTTACCTGCATTTATGCTAAAATCATTAACCATGTGTATGTTTGGTATCTTGTGGATCATTATTGGCACCCACTTTAAGAATTTGTGTAATACAAATTTGTATTTAAAGTGAGTCTGGTTACAATACTTCTAAACCCTTAATTTGAGTGTCTGAAAAATCTTTGGAGTATCATTAAAATTCAACTTTTATCTCTCTTCAAGGGCCAATGGACCAGTGCTTTCTTCTGGGCAGATGCAGCAGCTGCTGCAGCTGGTGGAGGGCCAGAGGGTGCAAGTGGAGACGATGTGTGGCTCCTGGCAAGTGCTATGCTCGCTAGAGGGGAGTTCCATAGAGCTGCTCATGCTGTCACCTCCAGGAATTTGCACAAGTGAGATGTTTAACTTTTTCAATAAGTCTACTTAATGGAATTATTATAAGCTACTGATAAATAGGTTATATTGCCTTAAGAGTGTGCCATAAAGAATAAATATCTCATATCAGTTTTGTAAATTCTCCTCATGGCATCAAGTCATCAATGCCATGAGTTGTGAGTCACCAGCGAATTAACTATATGCACATGATGTGGTGTTTACGGGTTGGCAGTCACTAGGTTATAATGTCCACATCTCCGCCCCCTATAAATATAGTAGTTTCATAATAATGTTGGTGAAATTAATAACATTTTTGATAATTAACCCCCTAAGAGAATTATTTAGACATTGTTCAGTTTGCAGCCTTCTTGGCCTTTGAAACATCAAGAAAAAATTATACTACTATAAACCTTTATTAAATCTGAAAATTAGTCTTATGGTTTTATTCTTTTTGTATCTATAGGCGACATTTGTTATGCCTGGGTGTTGCGATGCGCGCCCACCTAGCAGCTCGGGAACCGTCTGCAGCCCTCACCATCTTGGACGAGTGTGACCCTATGCTGCTTGAACCAAAGAACACGGACCAAACACACAATGTAAGACATGCATTATGTCATGTATCTCCCCATTATACATATTGTCATTCAGAATGTGAGTCTGATGTATTCCTGGAATCGAATCTCTATCTGGTCACTAGACTTCATGAATAGTTGTGCCTCTGCCTACCATGTCAGGAATAAATGCGTGATTTTGTCTATAAATACATGTAACATTTATATTCACACTTAAATTTTATAAAGAAAAAAACTGAGATGTAATTATGTACTGCAAAACTCTGAGGTAAATGTTGTTATTTGCAGCGAGCGCTAGCGGCGGTGCTGGTGACGCAGGCGCGCGCGTTGTCTGCTCTGGAGCGGCGCGAGGCGGCAGCCGAGGCGCTCGCCACCGCGCTGCGAGCTGACTGCGCTTGCTACGAGGCACTCGACTTGCTACTGGAGCAGCACGCATTAACGCCTAGGCAAGGTGAGACAAGACAGTGTATATATTATTTACTTTTATGTGTCCTAGACTAGCTTTTTGCTTTTGTGTAGCAGCTCGGATAAGCCTCCTGTTGGTTTATGGTTGCATTTATTAGCTTATTGATTATAAAATCATTATGCTTATTATTTTAATGAATGTGTGTTCAGAGAGCGAGTTAATCGAGTCGCTGCCGATCAGCAGTCAGCTGAGCGCGGCGGAGGGGGCGCTGGTGCGCGGCGCGTACGCGGAGCGATTCCGCCGACACGCGCCTGCG
This sequence comes from Manduca sexta, assembly GCF_014839805.1. Taxonomy (NCBI): domain Eukaryota; kingdom Metazoa; phylum Arthropoda; class Insecta; order Lepidoptera; family Sphingidae; genus Manduca; species Manduca sexta. The sequence continues at coordinate 13,058,203 of NC_051135.1, forward strand.
CCCTCCGCGCCGCTCGCACACCACGCGCCCGGAGACGATTGTCCGGTCAGTACACAACTTTTATTATGCTATTCAATACAATTAAAAGCAGCTGAGGATTCTAATGGTTCATGAAAACACTAGTAAGGACTAACCGCGCATATTTATCAGAGTGCGGATTTGCGTCCCGTGTGGCGATACGCTTCTAGTCGTGCTCAAATATTTATATATTTTACCACAGTTTTCCATCATGGCCAATACTTTTCCAAATATCAGGAAATTCAAGGTTGTTTAATAAAGCTAGCGGCGATAGCCTAGTTGGGTATGGAACGGACTGCCAAGACGAACACATCTTAGAAGTTCTCTATAGGAATTTCGAAGGTGTGTGAAGTCTACCAATCCGCACTAGGCCAGCGTGGTGGACTAAGGCCTAATCCTTCTCAGTAGTAGAGGAGGCCCGTGCTCAGCAGTGGGCAAGTATATAATACAGGGCTGATATTATTATATTAATAAAGCTACATAATGCATCAGATCGCGGCCGCGGCGGAGGCGGTGCGCTCGCGCACGCTGGAGGCGGCGGGGTGCGTGGCGCGGCGGCTGTCGGCGGCGTGTCGCTGGGGCGCGGCGCTGGCGGCGCTGGGGGGCGCGGACCCGTGGTGCTGCGCCGACGTGCGCGCGGCGTGCCTGGTGGAGCTGCGCCGCGCCTCCGACCTCTTCGCCTTCGCGCACGACCTGGTTGATGCCTATCCAAATAATTGGACCTCGTGGTTTGCTGTCGGGTGCTATTATTATCTTATAGGTAAAATATAACTTATAGTTTTATAATCAATTCAAGGTATAATTGAATTGGGGAAACTGTGTAAAACTGATCACTGCAAGGATGTATATAACAATTGTAAAAGATTAAACTTCCATAGTCTGACAAGAGAGCATCTTCTAACCTGCAATCATCATCAAAATTATGCATCAATTATTGTTATTTGATTAGATAAAATTACACAAAATGATTCAGGTGCAAATTTAATATCTTAATATTAATCCGTAGAAACACAAGACATTAATATAGTAATCATAGATATCTACTATATCACAAATTTCTTATATCATATTTTTCAGGCAAAAGCGAGCTAGCGCGGCGGTATCTGAACAAGGCGAAGAGCCTGGAGCCGGGCGCGGGGTGCGTGTGGGTCGCGTACGGACACAGCTTCGCCGCTGACAATGAACATGATCAGGCCATGGCAGCCTACTTCAAGGTAACATCAATTTACTGGCGTCGTAACTAATAACACCACGGACGAAATATTTTTCTGCATTTATGGTTATGGTTATTTTTCTGCATAAATAGGCCAGTCCCAATGTGTTGAGGAATAACAGCTTCTGTAACTAATATATTACAAGATGTGTATGAATTTACAATTATGACCATATCATTTGATAATTCTAGGCTAGTCAGCTAATGAGCGGGTGTCACCTGCCGCCGCTGTACGTGGGCGTGGAGTGCTCGCTGTTGAACAACGTGTCCATGTGCGAACGTTTCTTGTATCGAGCCGCTGCACTACACAACAATGCAGAGGTAATTTACTGTCACATTTGTATTCAATTAATGTGATATCTAATATAAATTTCAGTATAAAACAGTTTATATAAGATAAAACAAAAGGAATTTGTTTTAGACGAATTTTATTGAGACATTTTAATTATCATTTTTTAAATAATTCGGTTCTAAGGGCCAAATATTTTAGCTTTGGTCCTTAGAACCGGATTTAGGAAATTCCAATTTTTTAACAGAGCGCACTAGACGCGGTGCACGAGGAGAGCGACGCGGAGAACCGCAGCGGCTGGGAGCGCATCGCGGCCATCGTGCGCGAGCCACACGTGGCGCACGAGGCCGGCGCGGGCGCGTACGCCGCGGGAGAGTACGCCGCCGCGCACCGCCTGTGGCTCTGCGCCCTGCACGCGGCGCGCGACGGCCGCGACACCGACGACGTGGACGCGGCCTGGGCGCCCACGCTGGACGCGCTGGGCCACGCCAGCCGCGCGCTGGGCCGCCCCGAGGAGGCGCTGCGCTGGCACGAGCGCGCGCTGGCGCTGCGGCCGGGCCGCGCCGCCTCGCTGGCCGCGGCCGCGCTGGCGCTGGCGCTGCTGGGCCGCGAGCCCGCCGCCGCCGACGCGCTGCACGCCGCGCTCGCCAAGGACCCCGACGACGCCGTGGCGCAGGCGCTGCTCGACGCCATACTCGACAGGCTCGACGCCCAGCTCACTGGTAATACTCTAGTAAAATCCTTTATATATACAGGATCATTTTAACACATTTCTAAATGAAAACACATTTACGGACACTAGTACGCGACACAAACCCCTATAATAGGTCACTGTGCGTGAACCACATTTTTACACAATGCCAATTTCACGAAAGAAAACCAAAACATTAGTAGGAAATCAATACAAACTATCACTTAGGCATTTAAAAAATGGTGGACCAGTGATATTTACAGTTGCGGTAATAATTTTTTCATATCCAATATGAACCAATAATAATTAATCCTTTAATTCCTTAGAGGAAGAAATCCCGCAGTTCCCATTCCCGGAGGTGAACATCACGACGCCTGCGCCGGCGACGCCCGCGCCCACCGACGCGGACGCTACCAACACGTCCGACATGAGCATGAGCTTCGACTGAACCACTGCAACCACGGCCCCATAACCTACCACGACAACAAGCAACCGCGCAATCAAGCAATCTAGAGACTGTACAAGGCGTATATTAATATAAGAGTAAATATTCAATAGGATTTTATTTACTATCGATACCTGGCGATTAGCCAACCAGTTAGCTACACCACAAATTTTACCACTGTCCAAAGAAATTGTGCTTTGAATAAATCTTTTCAAAAGCTACCTTAGATCACTCTCGAAAATAAATCAATAAAAGGCGATTCACGCACTTCCCCGCTCCACGCTGCGGGTTATGTGGCGTCAGAGCCATGCGCGTGTTGCGGAAGTGCAGATCTGCATTATGCAGATTTCTTCGTACAAACGCGCGGGGCTGCAGTATAGAATGCGGCAGCCCAGGGGTCTCATTACAGCAGCTCTCGGTGGCGATAGTACTATTCGCTGTGCCATACCTTGCGCCTTGCTCCGCGAGCCCACGCGCAGTGTCGCGTATTTTTCTGCCTGATCAGTAAAAGACTAAGAACTCACGAAGCGGTTTTCACCTGTGTCGCCACTGTTGTAGGCCCGCAACTCCTGTAGAATGCGAATATACTATGTCAAAAATAATGGCATATTCCACGTAGCGTTTTACGCCCGCGGCGTGCGCGGTTGTACGCGGTAGCCACTGTACTGGCGGGCAATTAGTAGAATCGCGCGGACCGCGCTCTGTACGCTGTACCCACACCCGCAGCTTCGGCGGGTCGCGCTCGTGCGCTTAGCGATCAGTAGGTGAGACTAGACGGCGAGGTACATCGTGATCGTTCCTGCTGTGTCCATGGCTTACTGGAACGCACCTGACCGTTAACCGCCCTTGCGATAATCGCCCGCCAAGTTCGCGAGTTTTCGCTTCGTGAGTTCTTAGTATAACACTGCACGTCAATGAGTTTGCTGTATACACATGTTTTTTTCAATGCGGAGATACAAGTAATTAACACTTGCGCGCTACGCTGCGTAATACGGTGCAGTGTGCAAATCACTAATACCCATCAATATTCTGACGCAACTTGTATGAGGGGACCGAACCCCGGATCGCCGAGATTAAAATACTTCTTGAGCAGTCCCTCGACAAGTTTGTGTCAAAATATTAATATTTTACTTTTGTTTTTGAGTCATGTTGAAAAGAGCATTATCAGAATACCTTAGTACATTTTATATGATCGAACTTGGGATAGTTTATGCAATAGTGAATAAATTCTCAAATTCCCTAAAAGTTATTAAAAGCCGGCACTTGGCGTTTGAGTAAATACGAACTAGTACTTAAGACAGAGGAAGGAGAAAGTAAAATACGTTGTAATTGATAATGATTTATTTCCAATAACATTAGTATATTTAGTTTAAAATCAAGTAACAAGCGATCAGTTAAAATCAACAATTCATTTTCCATTGCTTACTAAAATTCTATAAAATCACGATTACATTTTAAAAGCTTAAAATGTTATTAAAATCTTCAGTGGACAGCCTAGAGGCGTATTTTAAAATATTTAAAAAATCACTAACAATATAATTTAAATTTGGCTAGAGTTACAATGTTCTAATATGGAATTAAATCTAATTAGCGAAGTGGTCCTTCGAACTTGAGCCTTATTGCGCGGCCTGTGAAGCTGTATTCCATATTTCAGTCCCATTAATACAATTAGCCTAATCAAGTCACTAATTCATATGCGAGGCTTGCCTTCGATATGGCAAATTGTAGATAATTTTATGTTAAAATTTCGATAAATTAAAGCGAACCAGACCGATTTCTACAATTAAAACTGATCAATTTTTCTTATAGACACTTGTACAATTTTTCACCTTCGTCTTTAGAACTAGTAAAAATTGAGAAGCGTCATAATTAAATCGATTAAAATGATTATCGATTGAAAAGACTGCACTGAAATCGATTAACTATAAAAATTTCGATATCTATATTATAGAGGGAATATAAGTTTGATATAGATTGTCAATATTTGTTTGAAGCATTGGGAGTAGCATTCCAGTGCAGTCAGAAAATCAACCTTACAACTAAGCTATCGTGGTGGCGAAGCGCCCAACTTAATAGCGGCTCGACACATATCGCCGCTGCGCCGGCGACTCAGCGCGGCGGCCAGCCCGCCTCCGAGCCACCCTGCTCCGCCGAGCTGGAGCAACTCGCGCCACTCGCGCCACTAGCACCGCTCGCGCCACTCGCGCCACTCGTCGCAGGAGACGGGGTACCTAGGTAATATGAAAGACCATTTCAAATAAAGCAGCTGAACAGTCTAAAGCAATGAATACTTTAATCTTACGCATTTAAAAATGACTAATGAATTGATTGTATCGTTCTCACCATCATTATTGGCGTAGAGTCCGTTGAGACAGAGCGTGGAGACGCGGTCGGCGGGGGGCGAGGGCGCAGGCGCGGCGGCCGGCCCGCTCTTGGAGCTGCGCATGAGCGGCTTGTGGTTGTCGGCGCTGTGCTGCCACGACCAGCACGAACGGCAGAAGTACCTACCGCAAAATAAATTCTCAAATCAATCCCTGAATGAAGATCGAATTTCAGATCGCTAATATGGTCTATAAGGTCATTATATCGACACTTACCCAAAGCACATGGGCTCACGACAAAAGTACGGTCCCTGCTGCAAGTTGCACACAGAACACATCGAGTCCTCCAGGTAAGGGTCTACTTGCACCTGAAATAAGATTCGTTGTTTAATTTATTCCTAGGAGGAAATTGTAAACTTTGATTCTTGATCTAGGTTAGTAGTAATTACAGATTATTTCTCCCCGAAATATTAATCCCCTAATTTTCCATCATGAGTGTTCCCCTGATGTGATGAGAGCCTATCACAATATCTAGGACAAATTCTAACTCGAGCTGATGCAGAGCAGAAAATTTTATTACTTTACACGATCCAAGATTCGAACCTGGGATCTCCGAGTGGTCTAAAGGTGGAATTTTAATCAATTTCATCCGAGCAGATTAAATGGCCGTGTTAATCCAAGTCTCATGGATTTTGATGTCTATAGTAGAGAGTAGCATGCCAAGCGAGTACGCGACAAGTATATCAAAGTATGCAAAGTGGCAATCCAGTCTCTGCCTAACCCTATAGGATAGAGTGATACTATGTATGTATGCATGTATATATGTATCTATAGGAGAGTGCCAATTGATTGTACCTTTTTAGTGAACTTGGGCGTGCGTATCTCGATGTAGGCGGCGGAGATGGCGCGCACGTACGAGCGCACGTTGTTGAACGTCACGCGCCCGGAACCGATCGGGTACTTGTTCTTATCCGTGTCTATGCCTATAACAAGGGTTATAAATGAAAAAATACTTTTAACACTTAACATTGAAAATTATTTTACAAGAGACTAGAATCAGGAAATTTAATTTCAACGAATTGAAAATGAGAATGCGTAGGAAAGCACATGTATGCAAGCAGTTCAGTTTTAATGTTGAGTAGTCAAATTACATTGATTATATTAGGGATTGGAAATCTCATTGTAGACTAAATATAAAACCAAGCTGGATTGGTATTGACAGTTTCTTTATCTATAGAAATATGCGCACTAGCGTACCTGCATAGACGACGCCGGAGAAGAGGTCGTTCATGATGGTGGCGAGCCCGGCGGCGCTGATCATGCCGTGCAGCGCGCCCACGAACACCGTGCGCGCCGGCTCCAGCCGCGCCGACCCGCCGCTCACCCAGTTAGAGTCGCACACCGCCCACGGGATCACTTGCACCTGCACCATATTCCATCATAGTATCAACTCGCTTATGCTATGAAACTTATTGGGGTATAATCACAAAAGATTTCAATATTTAAAGATTTAATACACAAAGCTACTTGAATTAAAAACGAATATGTACCTCTTTGGTGCGCATCTTGCGCGAGGCGATGCGGTAGTACCAGTCGCGTCCGTCGGAGCGCGAGGCCGCCAGCAGCGCGCGCACGCGCCGCTCGCTCTCCAGCGTCACGTACGCGTACCCGCGCGGCGACGCGCCGCCGCACTCGCGCCCCGGCCACTCCACGCTGCGGACACGCACAATGCTTCATACAGAAAACATTTCCAAATGTTATTGCACCCATTGTTTATATCAAATACAGCCGCTCTATATCCTGCCACAAGCAATCCATAATTTATCACAACTGTTTGCAATTCGACTGCACAGAAATATAATTCTAGATATGCAATACATTCTTACCGAATCGGGTGGAAGTGCCTCAGCGTGTGCATGAGAGCTTGTTCTGTGATGTCCCAGGGTAGCCCGCCTAGGAATACTTTTGCGGAAAAGCCGCCAGCAGGGTCGGCGCTGCGGGGGGGCAGGGCGCCACTCCAGACCAACACTTCAGGACGGTCGCGATTGTTCGATACCGCGCCACCTATACTCGCCAAAATTAAATAGCTCAAGGATAAGATGGAATATTCGGAAAAACAGTTTTTCATTAATTGTGAAACGGTAATAGAAAAATTTACAAGGGTCATCAAATGCACGTACGTATGCGGATTCAGCGAAGTATTAAATACATGGTAAATTACTTAACAGAATATTTTACGCTTTCTTAAATAGGTAGATATACCAAATCCAAAGTGGATCCAAAATGATTGGATACAGGTATGAACACAAGTGCCGGTAATACTTACAAAAAGATGCGCGGCGCGGGAGCAGATGGGCGCGGTTGTCCCTAGAAGTGCCACTTGCGTGATCCGGCGCCCAGTGTGGCTCCACCTGAACCAAACGATATAGCTCATTTAAAACAAAATGAAAATCCATTCAAAATTCTTGAACACCGAACACTGTTTACAATTAGTTTTGTTTGAAACTTAGCATTGGCAGGACTAAGGATTGCCTCGATGAATATAGCGTGCGCGGTATTCATTGCCGAGGTCCCAAGTAGGGCAGCGATTGAGTTTTCTTACTTAGGATCAGACCGGAGTTTGAAATTTGTCATAACTCACCCTATTAAGTCTTGTAATAGAAACATGTGAAAAGCGGGTGCCCTCGTTCCATCTACCTACCATTTCGGGAATAAAGAAGCGATATCCAGTAAGGCTCAATGTTCATGAATACAAAATTAGACTGACCGCTTTCTCCAGATGGTCGTAGCTCAGGCGCACGGGCGGCGGCACGGACGCGTACATAGACCGCGCGCTCGACGGCGCCGGCATCGCCAAGGCCTTCTGAAACCCACACTTACTGTACCTACTACTACCTACACTAAGATTTTATAATTGAGGATCAAAAGAGCTATGGTAAGTGGTCGCTGCCTTCCATAGTCTAAAAACCCAAAGGATCCATGCGAGGATTTTTTAACTTTGAAACATTTTATACTGAATAAATTAATCTCAAGTGTTAAGGCAGCTGCAACGGTAAATGATATGTAGAAATTTTGTTGAAAATCTATTATTATGAAAGACTTTAGATGCTTTATAAATGTTTAAAAAGCATGAAAGTTAATGAAATCGTAACTTTATAGATGAGTGAAAAGGTAAACTAAAAGCAAGTACTTACTAAGGATGCGACGAGGTCGGTGATGCCCTGACCAGACGTGGACTCCTCCGGCCAACCCGGGCCCGGCTGTGCGCTTTCACTGCAACCAAACCAACATAGAAGTCCAATAGATTAGACAGTTATCTCCAACTGATCGGGGTAGAATTACCGAACTGTATGAAACCATACGGTATGCTTATTAGGATTAGACTAATTTATTGCAATAGATGTATACTAGGTCCTTTAAGTGAAGATCGAAAATCCATTTTGCGCAAAAGTTAAACATCACGAACAAAAAAGATCAGTACAAATTCTTGAAGCCTAAAGAAAATTATGCCATTGAAAATAAGATTACAAATTAGACTCTACGAGACAAGCTTGCCTTATTTCTTATATTTACATGAAAGAAAACATTTAGGGACGGGGAAAGATCGTCCCCCGTGTGACTATGAAGACTGGAATGTCTTCGAAACGTTGACTAAATCTAAAAAATATTTAGTAATATTTCAAAGCCTACCTGTAGCTAGCAAAGGCCCGCGGATGCCGCGGCGGGAAGCAGCCGGGAGGCACGAGCGCGCGCGGGCTCTGCGCCGCCTCCGGGCTGCGAGGCTCCTCCCAGCGCCACGTGCTCTCGCCACCGCTCTGGACGTACTAAAAATTTAGGTTCATTTACATAATTGAAAAGAAATTCAAAACATTAGATATGGAGCAGATGACTAAGACGAGCTATTATAAACAGTGTTCAAATAGACCCAAACCGATTTGAGCATAGAACAAGACACTTATGGTAGTTCCACAAGATTAAGACTGGGTATAAATAAAAGGTGATAGGTATCACGCGTAAACCTATAGAAATCGAAATCGTCTAGACATTGTCTAATCTAGTTTCATCGAGCGCAACAAGCATGAAAAAATCCTGTATCCGAGTTTTCCGGGTCGCAGCGCGGCTGCGATTAACCGCCGTACACAGCCTTGGCATGGGCCTATAATATTAAATTGCCAGCGCCATGCCAATAGCCGGCAATACGCCAGACTGCCAAGTTCGCGATTACATGATACAAAGAAGATACAAGAACCAAACATACCAATTACGGGCGCACGCTTAACATTTTAAATTTATTTGTACAAGTGCCAGCTTGTCGAATGAAGGATTACTTTAGTTAGAATAGAGTAGGCGGGAAATATCGGATTGGAGTATCCAATCTGTCATGAGTAATCTAAAAGTATGCCTATTAACTTCGAATTTAGTTCATTATTCCACCTCAAGACTCAACAGTAGCTATAATTCAAAGGAAATATTTCTAAAATTGAATCAATAGTCCCTTCAAACGAATCCAAGTAGGCGGGAAAGAGCCAGTGGGCAGTCAGCCTACGGATTCAAAGAACATCTAGAATATAGTACAATAAAAATAAAATTTAAGACGCCCCTCAAGGAGCGCTCGAGACGCGATTAAACAAGCGTCTGGCTCGAGTCTCCGATGCAAAGCATAGACAAATCCGAAGGCTATACAAGCTAATGCAAGTGCATTAAAGCATTGCGATCCGGTCGGCATTTGGCACTGGGTGCACATTACGCGGCCCACTGTTGGCACGAACCTTCACTGTACATTAACTGGCATCAAACCGGATGTCGTATGCTACATTATTATGAACGGACAATAAAACCTACGCGAGCCTGCCACTTAAAATTTGATAAGTGTGCCCCCTTAATATTGGGAGTCTTGGCGCCCAACGTGGTGGAGCGGTCGCTTTAAATTTTCTAAAGAATATATGAAATTGTTTTTGGATGTAGTTTGAAGTTTCTAGCAATGTTTTAGAAACGCTCATAAATTTTTCAACTTAACTCAATTATACAAATATAGCACATGCGTCTTAATAAAAAAAATCACTACTAATACTATCAGATCTAACATACAACTAAATGTACGAAATAATAAATACTCTCTTCGAAATAATTATCAACTAGGATTAATTAAGCCAAGGACAAACTATGGAAAGAAGACCATTCTATATGAGGGTGCTCAGATGTACAATAAATTACCGAATAAAGTGAAAGACAGTGAAAGTGTAAATACTTTTAAAAATAAACTTAAGCTACATATTATCGCGACGAGTAACAGAGACTAATGAATATTCCTACTTTAAGTTACAAATTTATGTATCTCATTATAAGTGAAATGTATTATATTTCTTATGAGAATAAAGCTCTTTAAACCTAATTTAGCGGCGAATTGGCGCCCAACGTGGGACTATTGGCTTTCGTGGTTAAACAATTCAAATTGAACCATTTGTCTTAAATCGTGAAGGTAGTGAAGTAATAAAATTACTTAATTGAGTAGGTACTATCTATTATACGCAAGTGAAAGTTTTGAAATCTAATTGTAATGTTTAAGAGATATAAAACACCACTTTCTATAGTGTAAAAGTTTGTTTACTCACATTGGGCATCGGGCCGACGGCAGCAGCGGGCGGCGGCTCAGGGATCTGGGACGTATCTAACCCAAGGAGTTCTGCGAGGGAGCGGCGATTTTCATTGGAACCGCCGCTTCCGCGAGCATTATCCTAAAAAAGAGGAACATAGCTCACCACACAAAAGTCAATATCTATAGTCGTTGTAAACCGAAAATACTCGAAATATGGATGTTGCATTTTTTCCAACAAGAACTGCATACACTACACTTAAGTGAGAATGTCAATGGGAAACCTGGCAAATATAAAAAAAAACGGGATATTGGTATATCTAGTTCTGAAAATAAGTGCGGGTAGTCCAGAAAGGACGTGAAAAATTTGAAATGAATATTCTAAAAACCGTTGGACGGTAGACCCGAAAACAAATTCACAAATTAAATCACACAAAAGGCCATAGTAAGCCATTAGAAATAACATATGAGCAGAGTTTGCAAACTGTAATAAAAACTCACCTGATGTAGGAGCGGCATAAGTGCCGCAAAAGTTCGGCAAAGTTTCAACTTATATACACCGGTCGGTTAGTTGCTTGGGATGTTCGCGCGGCGACGGCGCACAAGCGACTGACGGAATAGCAGCTCGCTGCGAAGCAAGAAGCTGCTCCTACCCCACTATGCGCTCCCCTCCCACACCCTACCACTGACGCACCACGCCCCCTTCACAACTTCAGACGGAAACGAACGGAAAAGTACTTTTTATTTTGAATTTCGAATATTTTAATTTATAAAATTAGTTTAGGTGCTTTTAATATTGAGAATAATTTATAATCAGTAAAAGTAAATGAATCAATCAGTTAGTGTTAATAAATTTGCTTTATTGTTTTATTTTGGGTATATATGTAAGAAAATAAGTCGTCGAACGACTTAAAGTGGATAAATTGAAAGACAATTTCCGCACAATTGAATTTCATAAAAATATAATTCACTAATAATTTATATGAGATAAATGCTCAGGTAGCAAATAGTTTCACCAATACATATTTTAAGTTAGTTTACTGACTTAAGTAATAAAAATGTGATGTTTATTTTGTCATTATGATTAAATTTAATACTAAAATTGAGAGGATCTCATTTACGGATATAATTGCCTATTAATAAGTATTTGTATTGATTATGTAGCTAGTACACGTGGTTTGCCGCATTATGCGCATGCGTGAAAAAGTTATTGAATTGTTTTCAAGGTTATACTAATTTAAATAAATTTATGATAATAACATTGGCTCGATTCTAATTTTACCATCTTTTTATTTAGATTAATATCCTTTTTTTATTTTAATATAAACATGTTTGTTGGCCTTACTTTCAAACAAAACAAAACAAGGGTTCGAAATTCAAATTGTTTTTACCGCCTATACAGGACATTTTTTTAAAAGTGTATAAAGTTATTTAAATTATAAAAAAAAATAGTGAATAAAACCTTAATACAATAAAACACACTCATATGTTTAAATTTTTATTATTCAATACATTTCCTCTACTTTAATTATTTTCATAAGTATCTCTCATAGACTTATTTACGCATAACATACAAAAAGAACACATTCTCTGGGACATCTTCCAAAGTACTTAGCCCATGGATTTTCTTAAATCCTTTTTTACAGAGCTAGGTACACATATGGGTTACAAATTAGCTTATAAATATGAATAACACCAATACAATGTGTTTACACAAATATTCTCGTCTAAAAGTATTCCAAGTCTGACTGTACTTTGTCATGAGTCCAAAGGGTATAAAAATATCCTCCAACTCCATACGGGCGATATAGGATCGGTAGTCTGTATACGTCCTGTCCTATGATAGACAACATACAAGCACTTTGAAGGACCATAGACTATCTCCACTCGGCACTACAACTCCTTTCAAGGATCAAGTAGTACAAATCTCCTCATTCTTATCCCTTTCATCCTGCCCCCTTCCTTTGTGGATGCCCGTTGTCGCTAGTAGCCAGGAGGTACCAATATCCGACATACAGGGACCTTCTGGTGTTGACAACGGGGAAAATTAAGGACCGCCCTGGACCATGCACCAGGGACATTCAGCACTAACAATGCTGAACTCTGGCAATGAATATGGTGGGCACCTTACTCCCAAAAAAAAGTAAGTCCACATAGAGCACAGCATGTCTGGACTTATCAAACACTTCACTTATTTTCCTTAGCCTTATCAGTGATTGTTAAAATTCACATCCAGCACTGAACGCCAAGGTCTGGAGTATCATACTTGAGTTCACTTCTTCTTCTTAGTTTTACGAATGATCACAATCCCGTTATTGTTGGGCAGGTCCTGCTAGTCCTGCAGGCCGAATAGAGGCGCGAGCAGGGCTCCGACACGGGGCGAAGCGCCGGGCCGCGGCCGGGGCAGACACCCGCGCTCGTCGCAGTACACGTACGGAAGCCGCAGCACCCAGTACGCGGAGGCGGACAACTTGATGGGAGGAGAGCCCGCGGGCTGCGGCACGAAGATCGGACCCCCGGCTATTGGTTGCATCTGGAAATTTATATAGTTTGTTATTAAATTAAAGATTCACATAATAATTTTTTTTATGTGGTTCAAACTAAACCAGGATAACACAGTTTTTTCTTTATAGAACCTCGCACTTCACAACAAACATTTGATTAAAAAAACATACATTTTCTGGTTCTGACTGTACTACTTATAGTATGTAAGTACTTTATATCATTCAAAATTTAAAAAGTAATTGTAATTTTGAAATTCTTGTTTTAACGCCAATTGGATATTAAATTGACATCTGGGTATGGCTAGAGAGCCACAAAGGACAGATTCAAAATTAGAAATGATATGATGTGGCCAGACACATCCAGATATAGATATTGAGGCTGATTGGTCTTAATATAAAAAAATAAAAAGGCGGCCACCTTTGGCAGATAATCTTATGTTAAGTTACACTACTGCTCAAAAACAGTGCTCACTTACTATTGGAAGGCCTATATGCACTTATTCCTTTTCCAGATAAAAAATGTATACATAAATTGGAATTCACTGTAAATCTATTCTACCTTGGGGTCGAGCGTGACGTGCACGGGCGCCTTGGGCGTGACGACGTGCACGCGCGTGAGCACGGCGGCGGGCGGCGCGGGCGCGCGGCACAGGCACGGCGCCGCCGCCGGCATGTCCGCGCTCGCCAGCCGCGCGCCCGCCGCGCCGCCCGCGCCGCCCGCCGCGCCGCCCGCCATCACCGCGCCCGGCGCCGCCGCCATGAACCGGTGTCCGCGCGGGCACTCGTACTCGAACCCGATGAAGATCTTCACGGTGAGGTGCGACTGCGCCGCCTTGCCGCGCCCGCGCGTCACGGCCGCGCGCCACAGGCTCGCCTGCTCCATGCTGAACACAACATAACAATCATTACAATTAGCATGTAAGGAGACTTGTCAGGAAACGAATAATTAAAACAAATACAGCGCTGCAAATAAATAAATGCAGTTATTACCAGAGGCGGCTCGTGAAATTTTTTGATGGGGGTTCACAAAAAAATAATTGAAAAACTAAAGCTTACTATTTATTTTATTTGTATTTAGCCGCATTTCTTTTCACACTGTTTAAAAAAGATATACTGTATGTTTTCATTTTAACACAAAATATCGCGCACAAACTATTTTTTAATACTCGGCGCGCGCACGGCACGGCTGGCTGAACGACAACTGAGTGACGCGTGAGCGGCGCTCCAGACTACGCTAATTTCTCATACGATATCTTTTGTTTCACGCGTCAGCCCGAGTCGATCTCTCTCTTTCGCACTCATTGAATACAGTACTAAGAGTCATACTAAACTTCGTTTCATAGGAGCACAATCGCTGGCGCTCCACTCGTTACAAATTGACGCTACATGTACCTATATAGGTAATATAATAGACTTTTTATAGGCATAGTAAAATATAAAGAATGTAATGTAAGGATCTTATGTATTATAAATTATTAAATTAGCTAAGTATGTAATTTTCGTGGGAGTGCACTGCACCAGCGCTCTTTCGGATGAGCCGCCACTGGTTATTACCAACCTTAAGTCTTTGCTTAGAATTGACATTATTACAAATAATACACAGGTAATGACATAAAATTGCGTGCGTATTATATCGAATCCATGTTTTAATTGAGCTTCCTATTTCCCTTAATGATGACCATAAAAATGTTTTTTTTTACTATACCATTTAGAAACGACGCAAACAGGGTTATGGACTCGAAGTGCACTAATCAGAATAAATTTTGTTGACGTGTTTACTGGTGACTTAATTTGCCTGGTATACTTTATTTATCGATCCAAAGATATCGATTAAGATCATTAATGATTTCGATCATGAATCAAACACTTAATGACTCACCGCACAGCGCAATCCCACGGCATGAGGAAGTTGGTGTGCGGCAGGAAGCCGGGCTGCAGGTGTTCGGGCAGGCCGACGCTGTGCGAGTACAGCGAGGAGGCGCCCACGCACACCAGCGACCAGCTCGGGAACGCGGGCAGCAGCCCCGCCGGGCTCGCCGTGTGCAGCATGCCCGGCAGGTACTCCGTCGTCGACGGCTGGCGGCTTATTACTTTCTCTGGAATTGACAAATGAAATAGCTGTTCATTTTATTCAAATCCTGCATATTTGTACAGAATATGTGTTAAATCAGGCCGCCATATTTATGTTGACTAGCGAGGGGCAATGATTTCTCGTCAATCAATGCAGTGGCGTCACTATGTCAAGCCCATATAAAATAAATTATGGTTATAACTAGCTAACGTGTTAAAGAGTCTAAATCAAACCACTATCGTATTATGTCCTCCCATTACATTACCACTATTTATCAAAATGTTATTGTTCGATATGAAGTTAGTAAAAACATGCTTTATGACTCCAAAAATGGATGTCTAAAAACTGGTTGGAACTTGTTCGTTACTAACCTCAACCTTTACAATAGTGATCCTCGTAACAGTGTCGCGTTCCGAGATCACCCTGTATATATTAACTTCAAACAGGCTGGTAAAATTAGGGCGACAGCCGAGCGGAAATCATCTCTCACCAGTCAACATTGTATATGGACCCCAGATACCATATACACAAGGTGTTAAAACTTGCCATAGCGGCCCACGTAAGTGATGCGTTCCGGGATCAGTCTGTGTATATACTACAATATTATATAGTGGTAAACATACCATGAGGTGTTGTGTGGTCACTTTACTATGGCCAAGAAAGAGTACCACACTAACCTGTAGCAGCGTCTCCCCGGAGCGGCACGAGGTAGCCGGCGTCGTCGTCGTCGTTGGAGGCGTGCGAGCCGGCCGAGCCGGGCGACAGCGCGTGCGGGCCGGACCACGCGCCCGCCGCCGAGCCCTCCGCCGCCGACGCCGCCGAGCCCGCCGACCCGCCCGACAGCGAGCTCAGCTCCGACTGCCTCCCCACTACTGTCTCGTTCGGCTCCTCGCTCGATGCGCCTTTTACTGCTGCCGCTCTGGAATGATTATGTTTTTTGTTCTCATGTATTGTTTAACTCTTATTATATAAATTTTAGACATAGATCTCTTCAAGATTCTTGCTAGTATTGATAAACTTAAATCTAGTCTTATCTAACCACGTAGTTATGAGCGTTAATCCAATGCCAATCTTTATGAATATTTGATATATTTCATATCCGCCCGGATAGCGACTACCGTACACAAGGTTTTAAAACACGCCATAGCGGCCCACGTAAATGTATCGCATTTCGGGATTAGCCTGTGAATATCCAGTTCCAACAGGCCGGCATAATTGTGTCGACTGTCCAAAGGTAATCATCTCTCGTCAATCGATATTTTATGGGATCCCTTTTTAGTAACCATCAGGTGCACTAGAATTATTTTGCTGTGCACGTATAGGAAATACTGACTTGTAAGTAGGCGTAGAAGGCTGGAAGACGGGGAAGTCGATGGCGAGGAGCGTGGGGCAGGCCTGGCAGCGCTGCGCCGCCGCGGCGTAGAAGGCGCAGTTGGCGGCGCGCGCCGAGTACGGGTCCTCGCGCGACACCTTCGTGCGCCCGCAGTTGCACGCCGACACGTAGCACACGCCCGACGAGTGCTCCGTGCCGCTGTCACTGTACACATCACAATGTTGGCTCACTACTGGTAGATATTGAGTATGTGTATAGGCGAAAGTGTAGAATGGTATTAATGTCAGATATTTGGCATTATGACCATACAAATTCTGTGTTTTTACCACAACATTTTGGGTGAAGGTTCATTATAAAATCAAATCGCTTATATGGTAGAATTTTTGGATTACTATATGTGTGAGGGGCCATTATAATATTCGATCGCTTATATGGAAGAATTTATAAAACTCAGTATTGGTTGCAATTGACTTGAAAATATTGAACGGTAAGCTATGTTTAATCTATTAGTTAAAGGGGTTTTTAAACTCGATCTTTCGCTATTCGGCGTCTATAGATTATATCGTCGATAGAACAGACGTTACTTGCATTGACTACATACTTGTATATTTAAAAAAATATTAAGAATTAAAAATATAATAATAAAATTCGAGACTGTGGGTTAAGGTTATAGCTTAAGGTCCATTTTTCATACACTTTGTTTCACCTTTAATCTGGGTAACTAAACAAGTATTGACAAGTAAAGAATTTAAATTCACGTCTAGTTAGTGATTAGTTCTCGCAGTTGAAAGAAAAACGTAAAAATAATTAATATGCATGGATATTTCGGCCTTTAAAATTTCGTCGTATTAAATTTTAAAGGCCGAAATATCCATGCATTTTTTTTATATATTTAAGTAAAATGTGAGGTGACTGGGTAGAGCAAACAGTGTAAGTGTATATAGTTCGTCGTTGTAGTAGGACGTGGGTAAAGTGAAGGGTGTTTGGTTACTGCAGCGGCAGCGCGCAGGGGTGTCCGGTGAGCGAGGGCGCCTCGCAGAGCCGGCGCGCGGCGTAGGTGTGCGCGCACGCCGCCGCCAGCCGCGCGCGCGCGCCGCCCGCCAGCGCGCCGCGCGCCATCGTCTCCAGCACGCCCAGCGCCACCGACACCTGCACAGTCGCACCGCCCCGTCAACCGACACACTACAATCTACAACCTGACAAATATGTCTGCATACGATGGACCTATCCTATAGACAATATTGTATATAACGAGAATATACTAAATAAATCTGTATATGTACGGTTTATGCTATACAAACCGCACATTGTAACTCGCCGTGTACTTATAGTTGCACGGGCGAGTCAGCATTTTACGTTACTATGTCATTTTTATTATATCAATGTATTCGCATCAGTTCACCTAACGCCACCGTGCAATCAACATTACTTACATTTTAACTATTTTTAACAAACAACTTTTGTGAACTCAAATAAATAACGTGATCATTAAGTGGTCGTCTTTGACTACAACACAACCTCAACAACATTAAAAGACTGTGTGGTACACACCATACAGTATATAATACTGTAATTAAAAATAACCAATACGACGCAAAAGCACTATATTTCATTCATTCAGAAAAGGTACAAAAATATCATAGGAAAAACTAATCATAAATTTATTCCTCCTTTTAAATAGTTAATACATATAAGCAAAACGTTATTATTTGATAACTAACCTTGTGCAAATGGTGTTGGTTCGAGTAGTGAGCCGGCAGACCCTCGGCGTACGAAGCTTGAGCTATTGGGAGCACCTAGAAAACATCAGACAGATCACATTAAACATCAAAAAGTTTCCATGCATTTCAATTGAAATTCAATTCACACGTCGGTTATCCAATAAAGTAGAATATAAAGTATTCATAAATTAAATTATATAAAATAGATTTCTGAGAAAATACCCATTCCCCTATGGAACCTTTGCAGATGCTACACTTAATACCTTGGCACATCGCGCCTGTGAGAAGCGCACATCGGTAGCGAGCGCGTCGAACAGCGCGCCGCTCGGCTCCGCGCCTTCCGGCACCTTGCGCACGCGCGTGTACAGCTTCAACAAGGCCTTCGCGGCCACGCGCCAGCTCGATGCACTGGGTAGCTGGAAAAACATAATAATATTATAAAAACAAGTAAGTTACCAAATGAATAAATCACTTTATAGCCTTCTTCAGTTAATTCTACATAGTTTAGCTAGTTTGCAAAAACAACAAAACAGGAAAATTATGGGTATATATTTTTAAAAATTACATCATCAATCATAATATTTAGAATTATATTAAAAAGAATATATTTTCATCTTATTAATTTACCCCAACAGGTACCAAAAATAAACTATACCTCAAAAAAGGAAGTGCTCATAGCATATTTGCCAACATTATCATCAAAGCCCTCCGCAAACGCCAGATCTACGTGAGCCTGCACGAACTGCGCGAAGCCAGGGCGCTCGGTCTTAGCGGCGGCGACGGGCGCGCCCGCACACAGCCGCACGAGGCCGCGCACGAGCTGGCTGACGTCACGCGCGTTACCAACCTCGTCATCGGTGCTTATGTACACGAACTCTTCGTTCTTTGGTATCGCGAAGAGTGATTTGGCACTGAAATGAAATATTATAAAGAGTGAGACACTAATGATAATTCGGATTTGTTTATTACAGAAGACTAACAAATGTGTTTTGGTCAATAATGATCTCACTTATTGATGCACATACAATAGGTATATTTATGGGTGCAATATTCTATAGGCACACATTGAAGACTAATAGATTGTTTGAGATAACCTCAACACTCACCAGACATTTGTGATAATTCTGGCCTTTCTGAATATAAAATACAGCTGGTCTTCAACAGAGTGTTCTAGCCTCTTCAGCGCTGCAGGCGCCTTCTTGAGCGGCGCCGGCGCACGTCTGAAGTGGAACAGCAGGCGTGGGCAGCAGCAGCGACTGTGGGTCTCCCACGCTCCACCTGCGCCGGCGCCTGTCAGCGCTGATAATGCATCCATTGACAGTTCGGCTCTGTAAACATGGATTATTTTTTTTTGTCTAAGAGGCATTATATTTTGTGTGTAATTAGGGTATTTAGGTTTTTTAATTAAGTTATATTCTAGTGAAAGACTCATGTTGATACATCTCTAATTTTCTTCGTTGTATTCTGAAGGTGGTATAAGGTAGTAGGTATGGTATGATTACTATGAAACATGACATAAAATACTCATGAAGCAAAATTTATCAGGTTCGTTGATTTTGTTTAGAATAAAATATTGAGTAAAGAAATCAATAAAAAAAAATGTTATACCCCATTTACCTGTATGAATCAATTGCTTTCAACAGTTGCAAATAACCAATATCAAACACAGAGGTTGGTGAAGAAAGCACCACAATGTGGCACAGTTGGAAAAGCAGTGCTATAAGCTTGCAGGAATCAATGGCCAGCTCTCCTGACGCCACCAGCCAGTGAGAGGCATCTGCATCTTTCACTGTGCTCTTGGACTTTTCACTTAGGTTCTCTGCTAACTCAGCCAGCAACTTTGTGTCCATGTGTGTCACGGCATGGAGATAGAGAACTCCGCGTCTCTCGTCCCAATGACATTCTATATCAGTCTGAAATTAATAATATTTACAAAGCTGACATTAAGAGCAGTTAATATGGTATATATATTAAATTTAGATGATATGCAAGTATAATCATGATAGTTTAAAACTTTAGCCGTTAGTTGTCAGTAAGTGTTGGTTAGTATACTAATTGTCTATCTGATGTTAAGGGTAAACTTTACTTACGTTTTCACTCTGCACTGTAGATAGAAGTGGTGTGGTCTTGTTAGGATATCGATAAGGAGACTTTCCGATAACTCCTACAACCACTATGCGTTCTTTCTTAGAAAAATTGGGAATATCAGATATAGAGAAAACTTGCATGATTGCAGTTTTGAATACAGGCTTTTTATTACATCCGCCCTTTTAATATGTTTATCGTTAACAATGGAACGGTATTTTAATTCACTTCAAAATAAAGGATCCTTGTTAATAATTTAATAAATAATTATTTTCAACGTGTTTTAATGAAAACAAATCTTACGAATTGACATTGACAACAGTGTTGCCAGGGCCCTTGAGTCGTAAGTTACATTTCGTTTCCTGAAATGTTACATTTTTGCTGCAAAAGTTACATTATTGTTTTGTTTTTAATTTACGCGTTTTTGGGCTAGCATTTCTGTAGCTACGAAACCGCGGGGACTCGCGAAGTAGGAAATGTGCGCGCGCGCGCACACTCAAGCAAAAATCAAGTTTTAATGTAGGCAAGATACGTTTCATTTTGTCATGGCGAGCCACCTCTAAGTGTGATATGGATTGAAATACTTTTTAGACCCGCCAGTTTTAGGTGCATTCAATTTGGAGGCGTTGAATAGAAATGCGTTCGTAAACTGTTTACAATAAAAAAATTGTATTACAAATCTCGTTGTTCTCAAAAGTTACGAAAATTGCCTTAAATATAAAAATTACTTACATGTTACGCGAGGGGGTCAAAAGTAACGAAAAATGTAAGAAATGTAACCTTCTGGCAACACTGATTGACAAATAATAATGGACAGTTGACAGTTGACATAAACAATCTGACATTGACAAGACCTATTTACGAATTTAGCTACACCTAAATAAGATTCTACATTTTGAAGCGACAATCATAAAATATAATTAATAAACTTTTTAAAAAATATTACGATTGAATATTTCAAACAAAATAAACAATAGATAACTATTTTTATATATTTATAAATAAAGATATGATACATATCATATCACATGAAAACAGCATTCGCAAACGTAAATGTCAGTTTGACGTGGACACAGGTCAGCTGTCGAGTATCGCGTATCGGTAGCAAATCCTTTCGAAACCAATCCAAGGTTGCAAAACACTAGCACATCGGCGAAATGTGATAGTTAACAATTGTAAATTGGTAGCCACGCACGCCGCTGCAGTCGCAACGTGCCGCCGCGGTCCGTTCGCATCAACACAGATAACTTATCAGTGAAAATCTTTATAACGTGACGACAAAAGGATTCATCGTTCTCCCTCAAAATGTCTACAATCACAGAAGATATGTGCGAACTTTTGGAGAGCTACAACGGGAGAGATAAGGTAAAGTATGCGGAAACAATTCGACCTTGGTATTTACATAGTTATGTGTTATTACTTGTCACACGAGTCCACAGCCAGGGGCTAAATTATGTTAGGCTGGCGGCCTGCAGTACCTTTCAAATGTTATTACATTGTCCAACTATTTTCTATTGCTGAAATATTCTACAGCGAATTGTATACTTAAATCTAACTACAAAGTAGACTAATATCTTTTTTATTTGCTCTAAGTATCTTAGTAGGAATAACATTACTAAATTACTTCTACTTCTGTTAAATACTAGATGATACATAAAATTCAATATTTGTACAAATTTTGTTATAAAAACCTTAACTTCATAATGTATCATATATATGTCATTTACAATATAATATATAATTAGTGTCCACATTTTCAAACTTTGTTAAAAATAGGTCTAAGAAAATTAGTCATAAATTGAAGGGAGTGTAATACACCTATTATAGTACTAGTAAAGCAGATAAAGTATACATTTTTAAAGTCTCAGTATTTCATATTGTTAAGAATCATTACATCATTAGTGTTAGATCATTATTTGAAGAATGTGAAAGTTGTAATTAATATCTAGCTCAAACTAATTAAGGTTCAAGTGCAACAATTGCTTTGAATGTTTTTATATAACAACACAACTTAAATAAAACATCAATGTTCTTATTAAAATAAAACTATTGTGCAGATTTTGCCACAGTTTTTAATTTATAATTTTCTCCCAATCGTTCGAAGACTTTCCAACCTTCTTGGTTAAAGGGACTGCAAAGTCTTGGAAAGGTCAGGAGAAAATAATAATATAAATAACTGTTATAAAATTTGTAAAAAAGTTTTATTTCAATGTCTAATATTCGGATTTAAGATATCATTATCCATAATATAATGTAACAACATCAATATTTTTGTTTAGTGTACCTAAAATGGAGTATTATATATATATTTCAAAAGGTTATTATATTATAAGGACAAAATTAACAGAAGTTATAAAAGTTTTAAAAAATATAGACAGACTCTTTTCATTTCAAGAACAGGTCTGGGGGATTTACTTTACAGGGCTAATATTATTTAACAACAAGATATCTTGATACTGAACCCTGATTAGACTAGCCATGCAGATTAACTTAAATCCACCTCAGATACAACTATCTAAATACAAAATCGATGTTCTTATTGTTGTGTTTAGTAAACAATATCTGGGAAACAGAATAAAGATAATGATTTATTATGTTTATTCGCATAAACATAAGAAATCATATACATATTCATAAGACATTAAATTTAACTATTTTTCGGATTTTATAAGAGTTTTTATGTTTTTTTTGTACAAAAAACCACAATAAAATCCAAAAAAAATTGTTTAGTTTTAACAGAATAAAGATATTAAATACACATATTTCGTTCTTTCCATACACTTGTAGCTGAAGCCATTTAAACACTTTAATTATTGGACCTACTGCTCAAAATTACAGAATTATTAATTGATTAATTAATAGCAAGTTCTATGCTACCTTTTTTTTTCGAAAAAAAATGTGTAATCGCTACCACCACTTGAAGGGTGAGTGGAACGATTCTATTGATTTCAATGGTCTTAGAGCCTAATGTCGACACTCGGGCGTATAGCATCATCCGAGCAAGCATTGGACCGAATCCTTATGTCCAGTATACCCGACAACGTCATATTAAGCAAAACCCGCAGCGGACTTCTTCTGCGCGTACGGGACGGCCCTCGGGGTATCTTGTTGTACTAAAATAACTGATCAGAACTGATATAGGTACTTTTATCTCTGGAACAACCTTAAACACCAGCTACCTTTCCTTTAGTTGTTTGAAAAAACTTATGCCCCGCAACAAGATCACAAAATAACACAGTTTTAGATTTTGTAGAATAGATTATTCATTGTAATGCTGATTTCCTCTATCAATCCATTGATTACAGGTGGTCCGTCTGGCATGCTACGCGTTCAAGCTGTATGGTTGTGTGAAGGACGAGAAGCCATGGCAGACGGCTGGCTCGCGTCTGTCCAGCGCGCGCATGATGCTGCGTCTCTTCGACGACATACCCATGATCAGGCACACATACAATTATGGCTTGGGGAGACATGTGAGTAAGCCTAATAAGGGATAGATTGTGATGCAACTTGTGCGTGGATCACTAAGCTTATTGCAATTAACAATATGTTTAGTGGCAAATATTTTTATTCCAATTTCAAGCAGTTCTTGTTTAAATCAAATTGTTCTGTGATTTTGATTTAAAATAACACGTTCCATGACCAAATTGCGCCTTTGATAAAAGCATGCTAATAGAATACTCGTTTTCAAAGAAGGTATTTAATAAAAATTTAACACCAATTAAGTAACAGACAATGCACGACTTACGGCCAATTCCATCAACAATCTTAATCGCTATTCAGTACTTTCGGATCGATAGTAAAAATGGACCAATCAGAGTTAATTATGTGGGACATATTAATTTATTTTTAATCAACGACGGAAAAGAGGGAGGCTATGTTTGGATTTTTTTAGGATTGATCCGAAGTTAGCGATTGGAATAGTATATCGAGCCTTAAACGACAGGGTTAGTACATCAATAATGTATTATCGCCTTAAATTCATACAAGTATGCTGATAATATTTATAATTAATCGAAATTGATCAAGTTTAGATTAAGATCTACCTACATGAGGATATAAAACACATTTCCCGGCGGGTACTAAATAGATAAAAATACTGTTACTATGAAATAATTTTAAAAATATTTTTCCTCATAGCACCTTAGTTAAATATCCGTACCATGTGCATAAATTGATACTATCAGGAACAAGCCAGCTTCCACTTTCCATTGTCCTGAATGGAGTGTGCTTAACTAATTTCTTCGCCTTATTTATGATAGGCTGCCTGACATCCGCGCTGTCTGGCAAATCAGGCGACAATAAATGCAGAAAATTTAGAATTTGTTATGCGAGTTAGGGCTCTAGCTTTAGGATTCTTGATTACAACTAAACTGCAAAACTGGAGTAAGCGTGCATTTGAAACTTCACAAGTATGTTATATACCGCTGCGTACTTAGATGGTAGTAGTAACAAATTAGTAGACGTACTGTTCTAATAATGGCGTATATCGCTTTTTTTATGGGAGCCATGGTGTGACACAGCATTCGCACACAACGGCGTATATACGTGCACTTACATAGCTGTGTTAGTCTATGTGTCCTTACACCAAATTTTACCGACCGATTTCGAAGCCGATATCTCCCGATCCATAGCCCATACCTACTCGCTGCAACTAGACCAAGAAAGTGAACGTCTTATTCATATTAAAGTCAATTATGTACGTATAGGAACTAAAAAGTGTGGTTAACCTTAATTTATCATACAATACAAAGTAGTCTAGTTACGGAATTAATTTTTCTATCATAAAATTAAAACGCCATTTCAATTTTTTTCCTGTAATTGCCGTAATGACGTCATGCCCTTTAAATCGTAATAAACTACTGTAAATTTATGAGATACGAAATACCTGACATATACAAGTGCAAAAATAATTGGGACCTAATCAGCGTCTTCGAATCCCAAGCTTTTACTTCTACTTATAGTAGTCGTAATTCAAATCGCAATTCCAAGCTCCTTAAGTACATGTTAAAATACCAATCAGAATTAACTACCAAAATTTATATTCTCCAGGAGTCGACGACAACAGCGGCGGCGCTCGGTGTGTTAGCCAACGCGGTGGACCAGGCGTTCCTTCCAGTGGAGAAGGCGTGCTGGCTCTACGACGTGGGGGTACTGAAACTGAACGAGAAGACGGCGGAGACGCTCGAGATCATCAGCACCGCGCTGTGGGCCGCGTCGCTCTTCATATCTTTAATACAGTACGTGTAATATGTTTATATATAATAGTAGTACTTTCACGCTGCTTTCTTTAGAAATCGGTTAGTCAAGTCGATTTTGGGGTTCTTATTATCTGGTACCAAATTTAAATATCGTCAAAATTAACACTGCTACAATCGCATATTATTTAAACGACGTATTTAATAACATTGCTTGTAGGTACATAATAGATAATGCTTTGTATTCATGAAGTAAACAAAAAATTGCATCTGAAATATCGTCTTGACATATAACAATGAATAATGAGGCTATTGTTATAAAGATTTTACTGCTCACATCCATGCTCACGCCATCCGTAGCCAAGTAGATAGGAGTTACAGCGACAAGGAAGGATAGAAATGTTTACAATACAAAGTAATTTTGATGGGGTTTCAACTGGTCTCGCTTATGAGACGAAAGTCTAGAATCAAAATAGTCTTCTTGTTCATTAATTTAAAACTATCCAGATTTATTTGTAAATAAAAATTGCGTCTATTTTTTAATGTGTGCTAATTGTATTCACATCACAATTTGATTTTTATCAAATATAATGAGTTAAAAACTTTACTAAAATAAATGATGATCATAATTTTCCGTCCAGAACGTCCCGCTCCGTCCGACATCTGTGGTGGAGCCGTGATAGTCTTCAAACCTCCTCCGAGAACGGCGGCGCGGACATCCGACGGAACCTCGACATCAGACTGGCACTCCAAGCAGTGGTAATGGGCAAACTGTGTCTGGACATCACGCATGCCGTCAGCTGCTTGCCCCAAGGCTGGTTGTGGGGGGAGAGAATCGGAGCTACTAAGGTCGCAGCCATCGCCACCACCTCCTCAGTCATCGGTATTGCCATGTTCTTCGCCAAGAAACGACTTTTAAAATAAAGCTTGTCGTGGCTCAGACAAGGAAGGGTCAAAATAGTGATGCATATATCTAAATACTTTATTAATGCATTTGTCCCAACTCCAACGGGCCTTCTCTAAGATTCTGTGTCAGTTGGGCTCAGGTCTGTGGGGATTTAGGCTACTTTGAATCTAAAATTAACCAACCACGTCGCTACAAGAACAGACTACGGCCTCCACATTACGTGCATTACAAGTAATTTTAGTTATATATTATTGGTTGTGGCAAAGGCACATAACGATGGTATTTAGCGATTATTGTTAATGGGATTGATACCAGGGGATCTAAACAGATAGCAGTGGATCCGAACGATAGTCGACAGGCGGCACTTCTCTATACATCTACATCAGTCAACAATATTTATTATTTGGATTTAAAGTCTAACATACTTTGTCAGTAAACTATACTTATAATTCATTTGTTATCGTCAAGAAATACTTTGTTCTGATTGGTTGATTTTGGCAATAGATTGAAAAATCGATTGCTATTGGTTATTAAAAATGGCTGTAATTCTTTTTTGTCTAAATATTCGACTTTCGATCGTCAGTATTGAAATACTAAAATGAATCACTTCGTAACGATAAATTGCTATTTGTTTACACTCCCTTACGCTTACAACTTATAAGATAGATAATTATAAGTATTGACTGACTCCCGTTGTATCAAGAGTTCAATTGATAACTTTAAAATTTGCCAAACTTGATTACACTAAGTACCTTATATTGTTTATATACGTAGTTATATTTGTAAATAAGGTTTTATGTAAGACTGTGAAGGGCAAATCAATGGAAATGTTACAACTAGAATTAATAAAGACCTTTTGGGATATTTCTCGCAATTTCGTCGGTAAGTGCTCGAAATGTTAGCATTAGCGATAGGTTTGTAATGTTTTTGCTGTAAATATACGCAAAATTATTAAGATTATTAGTAAATTTACAGTTTGTTATAAAGTCGAAATGATTTATATTAAATGTTGTAGTCATAATTGTATGTACTTAAACTCAATGATACCATATGAAATAGATATTAATATCGCAATTATTTGTGATCATACTTAAATAAATTTATTAGGTAAGCATTATCCACGAAAATGGCAGGGTTATATTATTAGTGTATGCAGACAATCTGAGGGGCAACAAGCTTCATGAAAAATTTAAACTTAAGGATGTATCGTTAACCTAATATACGAGGTAGAGGTAAAGAGAACCTACTTATAAAGGAACAAGTGTTAAAAAAGTATAGATTATTTTTAGTACTTATATCAAAACAAACCTGAAATTAGTTTATCGGGAATCAGTAGCACAATCCATTGCACTAATTTTAAACGTATGTTATATTTTATCCCAAAAACATATTAAAATTTCGTCAAGCTTTTGTATTAATAAAAATTCAGCGCATGTCGGTCGCTCCCTGATACCTACTACTACAGCCGACCGTTACAAGCACACTCTTCCCCACCCCGCGGCACCGCACATGTCCCGCTCGTTCCTTGCGACGGCGGGGACGGTATGCTTGATTTATCAATTCCGCGTGAATTTTCATTGTTATTATTATTTTTGTACTTTCATGTGATCTTTTACACCAAAATCTTTTTGGGTGTTTCAGCGTTATGGTATAAAAAAATTAATCTAGTATATGGGTAATTTATGTCGGTTCAAAACTTTGACGCCCATTTTACTGAGGAAATATACAAACGTCTTTTATCTCCGAAGGGGTAGGCAGAGGTGCAACTCACGCACCCGCATTACGCAGTACGCATTCTGTCCCATTATGCGATAGAGGGCGAGCCTACCGCCAAATTGCGCTAATCACACACTCCGGGCTTACTTTGCCCGACCCGGGGACCTAGCCCGAGACCTCAGCAATGCAGTGGTACCGTATTACAACTATGCTAGTGAAGAAAAGTAAAAATTGATATAGCTAACAAAAAACAGCTTAATTATACGAAATTATACGAGGGACTTGTTAATTGACTTCAACAAAACCGCATTTAAAACATGAGAGTAGCTATAGAAACTCTAATAATGTAACTAATATATCGCCTGTATAAATTAGCTATACATATCTATCTGTATCTGAATTGGCTGTATGAGAATGTAATAATGTACAATTGAATTGGGTGTAACTCCTGTAAGAATATATTTAATAAATGATTATTTTTAACAAATTAATAATTTTGTTACCTGCTTTAACCCAATGCAGATTGTCCGCAAACATGTGTGTTATATTTAAATACATTGTTTATTATTTTAGTAAGTTAATAAGCTTTATTGTGTTGCAAATGATTGGTGATTGTATTGTTTTATAATTTGTACATTTTGAATGTTTCATGACGTTAAATTATGTATAAATGGATACTGTTTTTTATTTCCAAATATTAAAATATGAATTTCAAAGGTCGTGGAATGATAATAAAATCTCGCTATACCTACTTTAGATTTTACTTCACGCATTTGAATAATAGTAATTAATAAATCTTTATTGCCACAATCATATAAACGTACTAGATATTATTTTGAATCCCATGACTCCCAAATTAATGTTAACCGTATCTCGGGACTCAGAAAAAATATTAAAAGGGAAACCATAAGAAGTTATACAAAAAACACTAAAAAATAAATAAATTTTATCCTACACTCACATATCCTTCTCGCAAAACGCCTCAGTATGGGCACTATTTCGTTGATTATTTTCTTAATCAAAGGAGACCCTAATATAATGAAGTCTTGTTGTGCGCTCGGTCGTCACACGGAATGCACGGACATTTGTCGCGACCTTAGGCACACAGTCTAGTGGGTGTACCTCATGGTTGCCAATTCACATTGAAGCCTAATATAAGGGCTCGCGAACATTTACATGGAACCTTCCCCCCACACTTCCTTCCCAGCTATCCACTCCCAACTTTCCTCCAGGACCCTGCAGCCACTAAGCCTCCAGCCCAGTCTAAGATTCCAGTATCCCATTAGCGAGTTTCCTCCAGTGTTGACTACTGGGTCCGATACCCAAAAAAAATAAAATATAATGAAGTACAGACGAAATTTTCTACATAAACTGCATAAATCTAAGATTACATGAATATTTCCGCAGCTAAACAACAAATCAAACATTTCACGGAATAACACTACGATATCATTAGAATTATTTTATCATTCAACATACTAATTCAAGTCTAAGGAAGGAGTGACAATGTTATCCTGGAAGACGGATTGTATGTCAGATTAGGGACGAAATAGATACCTAGTGATAAAGAGAGGTAATCACTGATCAGATACGTGAGTTGGTAAGTAATACAATAATATAGGTGAAATAAGAACTCGGATGTTTGAGATGGATTTTGGATCCTGTCCACCCTCTAAGCCGGTCTCTTTATTCAATGTAGATAAAAATGTGTAGGCACAGGCTAACTCCTCAAAAGTAAGTTAGGGATCTGTTAATTATTTCGTTTTTCACTTATATTCCGTGGCCATTCGTTCGATACCCACAATTGCCGTGATGTTTTGTAACATTGCAAACGGACAAGGAAAATCATTTGATTAGTGAAATTCACCGCTTATAAACAGCAACAATACTTAAAGATACATGGTTGCACTGGTGGCCTTAAACTCCAAAGGAAGGAATAATTATGGAGACGTGGTGATTGGGGCTCTCGTAACTTCACACTCCAATTATCACACAGCGGCAGTAACCTCAGTTCATGTTCTCCCTGATTATTGATTATATATTATGACGTTCAAAATACAGCGAGATAAGTAGCGGGGAACAATGTATATATGCTCCACTTTCATCAACATCGGGAGCTGTAAAGATGAGATCTGAAGACGCTGCACCAAGACTATATCCTCAGTGGAAAGCTCTTAAAAATCTGGAAAGATCAATGAATAACCTGATTATATATTCGACATTTAATATTAAATCGATCTTAAACTAGATATCAGTCCTTTCTCGCAGTCGACAATTATCATCCACAGCCATTGTTGACGTTTTTATCGTTATATAACGTAACGTAGTGATACTAATCTAGTGACATGTCTAATTCAGACCAGATCAAGTGTATTGACGTGGTATCTTATCGGTTTGGGTCGATAACGAAATATTTTGTTTTACACGTGATAGTGGCCAGTCGGGAGTCGAACTTGCGAGCGCTATGGAGGTGATCGACGAATTTTGCGATCTGTTGCAATCGCACGCCAATCGGGATAAGGTATATGTTTGTAATTATATTTGTGATTAAAAGAACCATTGGCTAATTATGTGATACAAGATAAAATTCTGTAAGTTGAAACAAACAATAATTTTATTAATTACAAGGAAACGAATGAAATTCTTTTTTTACTTCTTAATCCAACTGTTTTGTAATTATTTACCATGTAGATACTTGTAAATTTATTTATTACATTACATATGCAGGGCTTTTATAAAAAATATATTTTTAATCTTACCTAGGTACCTACTTACAGACCCTGAACAAACATCTCAAACAGTGTATAAGTCAGAGCTACTTAGTTAAGAAAAAAAATATAGGAACTAGTTTCTTATTATTGTATCAATTTTATAAATTTATATAGCGGCCAGGTCCGAGCGGTCGCACTGGATACCAGGGTTTTGGCGACACAACGCCGCGCCGCGCCGTGCTCTAGTAGTTTTTGTACGATACCTTGACCGCAAATCATTTGTCTGTAGACCTGGTCTTTTTCCAGGTTATATCATCCTTCACAAACCATGAATAACACAGTACAAGCCAATAGCATGGTTATTTTTTTTTAATTGGCAGGTAGTATCGCTAACCAGCTACATCCTGAAGCTATGGGGCGCTACAACTCATCGCCAGGATCTGATGACGGCCAGCGCTCGGATCGCCGCCGCTCGCGCCACTCTCCGACTCTTCGATGATGCTGCTGCCTTGAAGCTCGCGCTGAGCTATGGTAGTGGCAAACAGGTATAGGAACCTAATGTTCGCAACTAAGTTAGCAACGTCAGTTGGATCCTTGTGAAATGTATAGTTACCATTTGCTTTTACGGACACTGCTTTAAAACATGCAACGTTTCTAAAATTATATTATTATAGAGCTAAAAGATGTATACTGTGTTACTGTTGCCTGAAATACGCTTACGCTCTAGAGTTGAATTACACCAGGGGCCACTTTTTACCTACCTAGTCTATGCTCAATTATACCTCAGTAATCCTTTGTGGTATGCATAATATTATGTATCGAGCACTTGTTATCCAAGGGGGGCACTCGGCTTACTGATAAGTCGACACTTGAACA
Organism: Manduca sexta; assembly: GCF_014839805.1. NCBI lineage: Eukaryota > Metazoa > Arthropoda > Insecta > Lepidoptera > Sphingidae > Manduca > Manduca sexta. The sequence goes on from NC_051135.1 coordinate 13,089,892, forward strand.
TCTTTTGTGAATAGCTCTTCAAATTATTTGCTTTCACTTTCCTTCAGGTAGGTACTTACCTAATTGAAATATAGACGCACTTATGATTACCACAAGAGATTATAACTCAATTAAGATCTAAATATCAAATCGATTTCCTATAGATAAGTGCCATGTCATATATTGCAATGTGTCTTGATAATTCAAGGAGCTGTTAGGAAGCACTATATCTTCTCCTGAATCCAAATTAAAGGACATTAAGGCCATTACCTGTCATTCACTACTACTTTGCTAACATTAATTCTGTTCCAGGATGGACCCGTATGGGGAGCCCTCGGCGTCGCCAACCACGTGTTCACGCTCGCGTACCTGCAAGCTGAGAAGGTGGTGTGGCTGATCGACACGGGCGTGCTGGCCGTGTCCAAGGACTGCGACTATCAGGTCAAAACAGCACACAAGCTGTTTTGGTCGTTGTCAGCTTTTGTGGGCTTTGTCAGGTAAGTTATGATGCTGCAAATCAATAGCATTTGAATCAGAAGTATCGGAATACCTACTTATGTTATCGATATGAAAAAAAGTATCGCAAGCACCTCTCTCTGAAATATGAACTGTTTAAATTATGTAATTATCTACTCATGTTAACGATTATATTAATTGTGTTTAAAAAGAAATGTTTTCTAAAGAATCAGAATAATTATCTTTGGCTAACTAACTGAGAAATTCGGTTGCAATAGCAAAGGAAATATTAGAATTTTTTAGCAAAACTTATAATGTTACCTAGCCATTTTTATTTACAAATTATTTCAGATCAATCCGCGCCCTAAACGCATCAGCCCAACTACTGAACTCGCCAGAGCCACCGAAGTGCGCGCCGGTCCGCTTCACGCAGGCTTCCCTCACCACCACCAAGCTGATCCTCGACGTCATCCACGCCGTCAGCTGGTTGCCTGCCGGCTGGCTGTGGGGGAATAGACTGAGCGCCCAACAAGCCAGCTCCGTGGCTACGGCGTCAGCTGTCCTGGGACTTATCATGCACTACCATGGGAAGAGGCTGGTGCCCCGGTAACCGAACACAGGCAAAAGATACCAATTCAGAAAATGAGAATCTACCCTCTTTTCAATACTTTTATAGTATTGACACAAAAGATTTATTTTAATAGAAAGTTTTTTAATAAATCTTTTCCCTTCACTGAATAGGATATCTATGCCAATTAGTAGTGTGGAAACCGGTGTTTAACCATTCCTAACTGCCGTTTTAGATAAACGATCCAAATTGATTTTTAGACAATGAATGTTTTATTGGCTTATTTTGATTGGTTAATTTTCGGAATCCGATTAAAGATTAAGATTGGGATCGCTTATTAAACGGTCGTAAATCGTTTTTGCTATCGATAGAGTGGTGCTCGAATTTACTTTCTATGTACATATTGTAAACTTATTAAGAAGTAACTTGCATTATTTTAGTGATCTACAACATAACATTACCAGTTACTACTAGTAATTTTATATCACGAACGTCATAGTGTTGTTTCTTAGATAAAAACGAGATAAGTGAGAAAAAACACTCGTGAGTTCAAGTTTATCTCTTCAGATGATATGCGGAATCGTCAGATTACTCTGTAAGTAGGAAATACAGTATTCCTATCATCAGCCTACAGCTGTCCACTGCTGAACATAGGCCTCCCCTAAAGCAGTATTCCTAGCCGTTTTCAAAATAAAAGGCAATACATATATATTTAAAATGAAAGTATTTATAGTATCTTACTTCTTATTCTTACTAACATTATAAATGTAAATTTATGTTTGGATGTAAACGCAGAAATAGCTGAATGGATTTGGATGAAATTTGTCATACAGATACACCATATCCTAGATTAAATACGCTATTTTTATCCCGGTAATTTGCCCTCATGGGAAATAATGACGTTTATAATATTGTTTAAAGATGGCGCAGGCGTCGTTCATCTTGCTCTATAAATGGTTAGTGTTTTATGTGCTTTTGTAGCAGGAAAAAGTTTACACGCAGCTGAAGCCGCGAGCAACACATAGGTCTTAATAAAAACATAAGGCGGACTTGTGCACACATAATTAACTTTGGTCGCATGTCACTGCACTCTGATGCCTACATTGTGCTTATAAATCTGTTAAGCCAAACAAGTTTCTCGCAAGACAGAAGCGAAAATCGAAAAGTTAGATAACTAATTGATCATTGAAACTGGTTAACATATAAAGAACTTATTAATAATTTACCAGTAGCAGCAGTACCGAACTACTTCTAAAATAATCTCGTTTCTATTTCGCGAGAAACTGTGTAGTGTGTATTAGCCTTTAGGTTTAAGGTGCCGACTATGTCGATTTATATTTTAAAAATGTAATTATTTCCCAATGTTGCCTAATATCTATTACTATAAATAAGTATTGTTATAATAATAATTCTTATATAAATGTTACGTTGTATATTTATGTAAATACAATAAATCTTATTTTTAAAACACAAGTTCTTCAATTTACTGATAGTTTAAATAATCCCAAAGATTAAAGTTTAATTACATTCTTACGCAATTTTGTTACGGAAAATAAAGGAGATAAAGGAATTCATAATAATTTTCACCACACTAAAGAGTTTGATCATACCTCACAAGCAGGCCCAGAGGATACGCTAATGTACTCAATTCATTGTGAGCCTGTGACCACGAAGGCAGTGAAGTCTTCGAGACGTCAGGAGAAAATAGGGTACCGGACTCATTTTTGTTCTTTACTATTATCGAATACTAGCTTTTGCTCGCGGCTCCGCCCGCGTTATAAAGTTATTCAGGCTAAAGTTTTCCGTTATAAAAATAGTAGTTTCCCGGGAGCCTATGTTCTTCCCAGGGTCTCAAACTGTCTCCATACCAAATTTCATCTTAATACGTTAGGTAGTTTTTGAGTTTAACACGTTAAGGCAGACAGATGCAGCGGGGGACTTTGTTATATTATTTAGAACTTTTTAAGTGAAACAATCCCGTCATACATCATTGTTGCATAACTTTAACCGTTTACGCAGCGCAGGCAACGGAAGCTCTCAAAACTCATAATTTTCCCCGTTTTTCCAACATGTTTCATTACTGCTCCGCTCCTATTGGTCATAGCATGATGATATATAGCCTATAGCACTCCAGGAACAAAGGGCTATCCAACACAAAAAGATTTTTTCAGTTCAAACCGGTAGTTCCTGAGATTAGCCATTACTGCTCCGCTCCTATTGGTCATAGCGTGATGATACATAGGTTATAGCGGTCCACAAATAAAGGGCTATCCAACAGAAAACGAATTTTTCAGTTGAAACCGGTAGTTCCTGAGATTAGCCATTACTGCTCCGCTCCTATTGGGTATAGCGTGATGATATATAGCCTATAGCACTCCACGAATAAAGGGCTATCCAACGCAAAAAGAATTTTTCAGTTTGGACCGGTAGTTCCTGAGATTAGCCATTACTGCCCCGCTCCTATTGGGTATAGCGTGATGATATATAGCCTATAGCACGCCACGAATAAAGGGCTATCCAACGCAAAAAGAATTTTTCAGTTTGGACCGGTATTTCCTGAGATTAGCCATTACTGCCCCGCTCCTATTGGGTATAGCGTGATGATATATAGCCTATAGCACTCCACGAACAAAGGGCTATCCAACGCAAAAAGAATTTTTCAGTTTGGACCGGTAGTTCCTGAGATTAGCGCGTTCAAACAAACAAACAAACAAACAAACAAACAAACAAACAAACTCTTCAGCTTTATATAATAGTATAGATTAGCATAATATAAATTATAACACAGAAGGAATTATTAAAATCCGGTAAAAAATCAACAAGTTATAAGTCTTTGAATTTCGGTGGAAGGGGTAATTAACAGGAAACAGAAAAGAGACAAAATACCCACATGTGACGTCATCGGGAATTACGACGCGTGCGAAAGAAAGAGATGAAGCGATATCCCCACATCGCACCCACTTCGGCACATTTCAATATTTTAAATATGAATTACTCGCTCATTTTTTAACCAATTTTTATGCAGTTTTCGCAGGAGTGCTTCTTTTTCGTATTATTAACCATTACATATAGAATAATGTACAAAATCAAGCATAGGCCGGTCCCCTATTATTGTATCGAAGGTTGAAAAGCTAATTAACTTAAGCGCTATATTCTTCGAAAAAAAATTAATTACGTAAAAAAACATCAACAACAGTCATAGAAATAAGTGCTTTTTTTAAATATGTATGAAACTGAATGTCGCAAAAAATGTCGCTAAGTCAATTAGCCTTTTAACGGCCGATATAAAACGGCGATAAAATCCGTAAAATAGTTTTATTTCAATGCCTAACATTCACGTAAACATAAGAAATCATTTCATTTAGTTTGCCAGCATCTGAAACGGTTAGTGAGAATAGACCCAGCTTATATTATCTAAAATTTTGGTACGTGACGACAGGTAAGTACCTAATAAATACAAGTAGCAAAATAAAAAAAAATGCAGTAGGTATAAACGTATTTTTACGTCAAAAGTTCAATAACTTGAAAGTGAATTATTGGCAAGATATGATATAGATAATTGTTTATTATATCATAATATCGTAATTCGCGTCAACAGATTACCGCAGGGGGTGTAATAAAACGCAGAGTGACGACTGAAGTGTTTATTTATCACTTGAGTGATGGCATTCGATAAGTCTTTGGCGGTAAGTGCTAATAGGCTTAATACTATGCATTTCAAACGAGAATGTTAAGTAGTTTTGGTTGATTCGATTTTGAGACATTATTGTGCACGAGTGTGTGCAATACACAAGCACTCTATGTTCCTTCACTCTCATAGTCCGGTGAGACGGCAATACGACAAGACTGGAGGGAGATTAGATGATCCAGATAGATTAATTCATTTAAAAATACCATTACTAAGGTTGAGTATCGAAAGCTAAAGTTTGATACATCTTTTTCATAACATAAATTTAACTGTATATTTTATAAATAATTTAAGGTTTGTTAGTTGTTGTTAGTTATAATTTATTTTATGTAAACATTCTTGTCAATTTAGATCTGTTTTTATTTATAATATAGCTCGCTTTAGCGATGAAGGAAAACACAGTGAAGATCATACTTAATATGTAGATTTCGGAGGTATACGTAAAATGTGTGTTTGAAATGCTTAGTAATAGTAGCTATTCTGAAATTCACAATTTATAATTAATTTGGCAACTGTTCAGACAGTTCCGAATAGAATTAAGATATATTACTTATTACAATATTTCCAAATTCATTTATACTTGATACGATTTTAGAATAGCTACATTCCATAAATCTAATAAGATAACAGTCATTTATTTTACATACAGTGCCGTAATTAGGAGCTGCTCAGGGAGCCAACTTAAAGGAAGCACTAAATAATATCATTAACACAGTCCATGAAGTAATAAATATATTTAAAGAGAGCACAATTCCTCATAGACCCTAATTACGTCACTATCTGAATACGCTAATTTATACATAATATTAGCGTTAATACGGATGCAATAGTTTAAAAAGCAATATGTACATACAAAACTGTGATATTCCATAGAAACAGTCAGGGTACTAATTAACGGGGCACCAATTTATTTAATCATTAATTTTGTTTGACTAGAATCAGTCTAGTGACAGAATTTTTAACCTAATTTCGCTTTACGATATTTGGTATTCAACGATCGAGAGATTTCGGCAGTTTAAATTTAATTAATTTTAACTTCGCTCATAGGTACCCTAAAGATTGTAAACCTAACTCTAAACTGAACTTTTCATAATTCTTATACACCAAATTGCAATCAATTTCAGGCTTAACAAATTTCTCCCTTTGCCTAAAGTTGTGGGGATTATTGCCCCCCCTGACTTTTACTCAGTACATCCTGTAACATTTTAATGATATTATAAATCCTCCATGCCCCATGGAGAATGCCCACCTGTGTTTGGAAGTCCGTCTCGCATAATTTATTTTAGTACTAAGTGAAAACTACAGAAAGAGAATGAATAACTTACATTCAAATAAAACAACATTTTTTTTATTGTGGGGTTTTCGTACAATTTCAAAATGGCGAAAATGGAATCAAGTACAGTCTTATTTAATAAAAAAAACCGCAACAAATTTCTATGAAATGAACTGGAGTCATTTGTAAAAATATTTTGTTAATTAAAAATAAATTCAAAGGGCCATACACTCGTCTTAAAGAGTGGGTCAAACTTAGGCATTCTCCTTTAAATATCGTATAAATAACTTAAAATATGCGCTCTTAACACTATTAATTTAGGAAGCAAGCGTTGAGATGAGACGTCATAGCGTCATTGGTTTGAGCAAAAAAAATTACAACGAATCAAATAATACCCCCTTTATTAAAGTCGGTTAAAACCATATTTACCCAAAGCCAAATAAACAGGTTAAAGTTTTCGTTGCGCATTCGAAAAGTACTCCTCAAGGAGTCAATGTAAATCAAATACCGACTGAACATGACTGTCAAGCCCTTTAAGGCGATACCTCAAGGTCCATTTTCATACATTTTGTTTCACCTTTAATCTGGGTAACTAAACAAGTATTGGCAAGTAAAGAATTTAAATTCACGTCTAGTTAGTGATTAGTTCTCGCAGTTGAAGAAAAATGTAAAAATAATTAATAATCATGGATATTTCTGCCTTTAAAATTTCGTCATATTAAATTTTTAAAGGCCGAAATATCCATGATTATTAATTATTTTTACGTTTTTCTTCAACTGCGAGAACTAATCACTAACTAGACGTGAATTTAAATTCTTTACTTGCCAATACTTGTTTAGTTACCCAGATTAAAGCCGAAACAAAATGTATGAAAATGGACCTTGAGGTATCGCCTTAATATAGGGGCCGTTCAAGTATTACGTAACGCAATTTTTTAAGATTTTTGAAGCCCACACCCACCCATGTAACACGCCGTAACGTTTTCCTGCCCTCCTCCAAAAGTTATATAACTCTAAAGTGAATTTTTTTTTGGAATATTTACAATTTTTTTAACACAAAATACCCGAATATCGCTAAAATACCTTTGGTATTGTGTTTTAAAATAAAAAAAAAAACAATGTTACATTACGCTTTGTACGAGAACCCCCCTCCCGCTTCTGTAACGCATCGTAACGTTTTACAAGAAAAATTGCGTTACGTAATCATCATCATATCAGCCACAGGAAGTCCACTGCTGAACATAGGCCTCCCCCAAGGATCTCCACGTCGACCTGTTGGAAGCGGCCTGCATCCAGCGACTTCCTGTGACCCTAGCCAGGTCGTCCGTCCACCTTGTAGGCGGGCGTCCGACCTTTCGTTTGCCTGTACGTGGCCTCCACTCTAGAACCTTTCGACCCCAACGGTCCAATACTGGAACGGCCCCTTATTTCGAAAGAATATTCTACCAACCAAAATACTGTGTTCTCTCCGCTGCCATGGTCTTTAGTTTTCACATAAATACATAGATCTCACACCGAACACAATGTCTTTTAATTATACACATATTTATCCTACGATATGCTTTCAATATTACAAATAACGTAAATATTTTTTTAAAGACACTTAACGTAAAATGAGTAGAGTATAAACATTTAAAAAAAAATACATATCGTCTTAGCCTTACAAAATTTTTTTTTTACAGCAACAATAAAATTCTCCTCAAAGTGCGATATAAAAAAGTAGCTCTCACTGGTAACTGGTAACACTATAAAAAAAATAAGTACAAAACCTCTGAAAAGTATACAAAATGTCTATTCCGAGCTGGTGGTATCCGAAGCTAGTTCTAACTCCAGTTCGAAGTAGACGGTGTGTTTGGGGTACAACCTGCACGCCAGGCGCGGTAGCCGGTCGAGTGTCGGCGAGGTGCCCCACGTCATGACGTCACTGTACGTGTTACCCATGGCCTGGCACGCGGCCTCGTACGCGCGCGTCGCCGCCTCGGATGGCGTGATGATGCACTGCGACAGACGGCAGAGGAGCCGGTGTCTGCAACAATGATGCTGTATTAGTGGCCATCGTACACTACGTGTTGCCTCGACCAATAGTACTGAAGTATCTCCATTGAGCTTAAATCACGAGCCAATCGTATTGTAAAAATGAAATATTATGAAAGTAAAATTATTAATACTAAAATTATTTTATTATAATGATAATACTGTTTCTTAAATTCCTTTTAAAATAGTTCGAAAATTGTTGGGCAAACTTGACTTGAATTGTTGGCTTAAGTGTCTTCCAAAAATCGTGAAATATTTTTGCTAATGAATGATATACTTTTATGGATGTTGTCAAATTATAATAATATAAGAGGTTCAGTGATGTGCATATACCCGAGTGTGGGCCTGTCGTTATCGGATTGCATGGTGACGAAGCGCAGCAGCGAACGGCGCGGTGGGTCGGCCCATCGCGACAGCAACGCCGCACATGCGCCTGCGCACGTGCCTTCACGGCACTGCACGTGCCCACGACCCACGTAGCACATCCACACTGCTAGAATCACCTCGTCTTCCACGCTGTAGAAGAACAAAAGTTTATAGATACCTTCTGCAACAATTCTTTTCATCGGTATACTCCTAGTAGGTAAATGTAAGTTTCTAAGCCTGAGACCTTGCGCGGTTGCCCCGTGAGCACCTCCTAGAGCTGTTGCTCATTAGGCCAACGTTAGTATAATTTCTCATAGTGCATAGTGCAGTACTCACAAGTTGAACTGCGTGGCGGCGAGTGCATCGAGCGCGTCCTGCGCTCGGTGGTGCGCGTGCCGGCGCGGCTCAGCCACGAGCGCGCAGCCGTACGCGGCGCGCAGACGCCCGCGCGACACCAGCGCGCCCGCGCCGCGCCACGGACACGCCGCCCAGCGCGCGCACACCGAATGCCACCCGCCCGCGTCTGACACACACGTCATATACAATACTAAATATTCTATAATCAAATATATTTTCTCTATCACACTGGGTATATTTAACCAGTATAACTATTTCAATTCTAGACAAAGGAAAAATAAAAAAGACATGAATAAAAAAATAACATATTTTGTAGAATTTACATATATAAGATAATTTAAATAAAAACACTGCAATTAATAAAATATAATTGAAAATAAAAGTCATTATGGCCCATGAGGGGATCGAACCCGCGACCTTCGCGTTATTAGCACGACGCTCTAACCAACTGAGCTAATGGGCCGTTATTTATTCGGTCAAAATTACGTAGTACCATCTTGTCACTAATCTGTAGATATTTTATTATTTATAGGCGCCTATACTTTTACTTAAAAAAAAGCAAATGTATTAAAACTTTAACGTTATAAATGAGCAACCAGAATTTTTATTTATAAAAATAAACAGTGAAATTTATATTTCCACAATTCCTGCATAAAATTATGGACACTATATACTAAGTCACAAATACTATGTACATCACACGTCATTTTGGTGCTCGACAATGAATGCTAAATGAGGTTAGGAGATGATTATTCATTAAATAACAATAAGACAATAAAAACTATCAAGTAGTATAAATATTAAATTACTAATGGAAAATAAAAACCCAGAATTATGAATCAATGTAAATCTTAACCAAAAATTATCCGCCGTCCGCCGCGCGGACCATGCGAGGATCTGTCGAGCGGATCCACTGCTCCCACACCTGAGATTGTACCGACCACAGTCCACAGTCCACACACATACAACAGCAAGTCCACCCACCGTGATGCGCGAGATGCGCGGCCACGGCGGCGTCAGCGAGCGGCGCGAAGTACTCGAGCACGGTGAGCGCGCTCACGGCCGACAGCGCCGCGCGGACCATGCGAGGATCTGTCGAGCGGATCCACTGCTCCCACACCTGAGATTGTACCGACCACAGTCCACAGTCCACACACATACAACAGCAAGTCCACCCACCGTGATGCGCGAGATGCGCGGCCACGGCGGCGTCAGCGAGCGGCGCGAAGTACTCGAGCACGGTGAGCGCGCTCACGGCCGACAGCGCCGCGCGGACCATGCGAGGATCTGTCGAGCGGATCCACTGCTCCCACACCTGAGATTGTACCGACCACAGTCCACAGTCCACACACATACAACAGCAAGTCCACCCACCGTGATGCGCGAGATGCGCGGCCACGGCGGCGTCAGCGAGCGGCGCGAAGTACTCGAGCACGGTGAGCGCGCTCACGGCCGACAGCGCCGCGCGGACCATGCGAGGATCTGTCGAGCGGATCCACTGCTCCCCACACCTGAGATTGTACCGACCACAGTCCACAGTCCACACACATACAACAGCAAGTCCACCCACCGTGATGCGCGAGATGCGCGGCCACGGCGGCGTCAGCGAGCGGCGCGAAGTACTCGAGCACGGTGAGCGCGCTCACGGCCGACAGCGCCGCGCGGACCATGCGAGGATCTGTCGAGCGGATCCACTGCTCCCACACCTGAGATTGTACCGACCACAGTCCACAGTCCACACACATACAACAGCAAGTCCACCCACCGTGATGCGCGAGATGCGCGGCCACGGCGGCGTCAGCGAGCGGCGCGAAGTACTCGAGCACGGTGAGCGCGCTCACGGCCGACAGCGCCGCGCGGACCATGCGAGGATCTGTCGAGCGGATCCACTGCTCCCACACCTGAGATTGTACCGACCACAGTCCACAGTCCACACACATACAACAGCAAGTCCACCCACCGTGATGCGCGAGATGCGCGGCCACGGCGGCGTCAGCGAGCGGCGCGAAGTACTCGAGCACGGTGAGCGCGCTCACGGCCGACAGCGCCGCGCGGACCATGCGAGGATCTGTCGAGCGGATCCACTGCTCCCACACCTGAGATTGTACCGACCACAGTCCACAGTCCACACACATACAACAGCAAGTCCACCCACCGTGATGCGCGAGATGCGCGGCCACGGCGGCGTCAGCGAGCGGCGCGAAGTACTCGAGCACGGTGAGCGCGCTCACGGCCGACAGCGCCGCGCGGACCATGCGAGGATCTGTCGAGCGGATCCACTGCTCCCACACCTGAGATTGTACCGACCACAGTCCACAGTCCACACACATACAACAGCAAGTCCACCCACCGTGATGCGCGAGATGCGCGGCCACGGCGGCGTCAGCGAGCGGCGCGAAGTACTCGAGCACGGTGAGCGCGCTCACGGCCGACAGCGCCGCGCGGACCATGCGAGGATCTGTCGAGCGGATCCACTGCTCCCACACCTGAGATTGTACCGACCACAGTCCACAGTCCACACACATACAACAGCAAGTCCACCCACCGTGATGCGCGAGATGCGCGGCCACGGCGGCGTCCTACGAGCGGCGCGAAGTACTCGAGCACGGTGAGCGCGCTCACGGCCGACAGCGCCGCGCGGACCATGCGAGGATCTGTCGAGCGGATCCACTGCTCCCACACCTGAGATTGTACCGACCACAGTCCACAGTCCACACACATACAACAGCAAGTCCACCCACCGTGATGCGCGAGATGCGCGGCCACGGCGGCGTCAGCGAGCGGCGCGAAGTACTCGAGCACGGTGAGCGCGCTCACGGCCGACAGCGCCGCGCGGACCATGCGAGGATCTGTCGAGCGGATCCACTGCTCCCACACCTGAGATTGTACCGACCACAGTCCACAGTCCACACACATACAACAGCAAGTCCACCCACCGTGATGCGCGAGATGCGCGGCCACGGCGGCGTCAGCGAGCGGCGCGAAGTACTCGAGCACGGTGAGCGCGCTCACGGCCGACAGCGCCGCGCGGACCATGCGAGGATCTGTCGAGCGGATCCACTGCTCCCCACACCTGAGATTGTACCGACCACAGTCCACAGTCCACACACATACAACAGCAAGTCCACCCACCGTGATGCGCGAGATGCGCGGCCACGGCGGCGTCAGCGAGCGGCGCGAAGTACTCGAGCACGGTGAGCGCGCTCACGGCCGACAGCGCCGCGCGGACCATGCGAGGATCTGTCGAGCGGATCCACTGCTCCCACACCTGAGATTGTACCGACCACAGTCCACAGTCCACACACATACAACAGCAAGTCCACCCACCGTGATGCGCGAGATGCGCGGCCACGGCGGCGTCAGCGAGCGGCGCGAAGTACTCGAGCACGGTGAGCGCGCTCACGGCCGACAGCGCCGCGCGGACCATGCGAGGATCTGTCGAGCGGATCCACTGCTCCCACACCTGAGATTGTACCGACCACAGTCCACAGTCCACACACATACAACAGCAAGTCCACCCACCGTGATGCGCGAGATGCGCGGCCACGGCGGCGTCAGCGAGCGGCGCGAAGTACTCGAGCACGGTGAGCGCGCTCACGGCCGACAGCGCCGCGCGGACCATGCGAGGATCTGTCGAGCGGATCCACTGCTCCCACACCTGAGATTGTACCGACCACAGTCCACAGTCCACACACATACAACAGCAAGTCCACCCACCGTGATGCGCGAGATGCGCGGCCACGGCGGCGTCAGCGAGCGGCGCGAAGTACTCGAGCACGGTGAGCGCGCTCACGGCCGACAGCGCCGCGCGGACCATGCGAGGATCTGTCGAGCGGATCCACTGCTCCCACACCTGAGATTGTACCGACCACAGTCCACAGTCCACACACATACAACAGCAAGTCCACCCACCGTGATGCGCGAGATGCGCGGCCACGGCGGCGTCAGCGAGCGGCGCGAAGTACTCGAGCACGGTGAGCGCGCTCACGGCCGACAGCGCCGCGCGGACCATGCGAGGATCTGTCGAGCGGATCCACTGCTCCCACACCTGAGATTGTACCGACCACAGTCCACAGTCCACACACATACAACAGCAAGTCCACCCACCGTGATGCGCGAGATGCGCGGCCACGGCGGCGTCAGCGAGCGGCGCGAAGTACTCGAGCACGGTGAGCGCGCTCACGGCCGACAGCGCCGCGCGGACCATGCGAGGATCTGTCGAGCGGATCCACTGCTCCCACACCTGAGATTGTACCGACCACAGTCCACAGTCCACACACATACAACAGCAAGTCCACCCACCGTGATGCGCGAGATGCGCGGCCACGGCGGCGTCAGCGAGCGGCGCGAAGTACTCGAGCACGGTGAGCGCGCTCACGGCCGACAGCGCCGCGCGGACCATGCGAGGATCTGTCGAGCGGATCCACTGCTCCCACACCTGAGATTGTACCGACCACAGTCCACAGTCCACACACATACAACAGCAAGTCCACCCACCGTGATGCGCGAGATGCGCGGCCACGGCGGCGTCAGCGAGCGGCGCGAAGTACTCGAGCACGGTGAGCGCGCTCACGGCCGACAGCGCCGCGCGGACCATGCGAGGATCTGTCGAGCGGATCCACTGCTCCCACACCTGGAGGTTATATTGCAATATAGTATGCATTTGTCTACCCATTATAAATGGAGGCATATTAACTATGTGCAACTCACCGGCAGCGCTGCCGTCGCGGTTGGCTCGATGCACATAATGACTATCGCTCGGCTCAGTAGGTCTTCCGTTTCTCCTTCTGAACTCTCTAAGTGAGGTGCTGGAAAGTAATATTGGATTAATTAGCTTTAGCATAATTATTTAGCATGCACAGTCCGACCTAGCATTTCGCAAATAAAATAGTTGCTGTATAAAACTAGCATTTGCCTACGGCACCACTCATGAGAAAAAGTTTTTCCGAGACAAATATTATTATCTTGGGACAATAAGTAGCTTATAGACGTAAAATTAGAATTTAAAGTTTAGAATTAGTTGAGGTAGCTGTGTGTCGTACCGACGTCGGTGATGTCGAGCAGCAGACGGCGGCAGTGCGCGGGCGCGTGCGGCGCCAGCGCGGGCTGTGCGGCGGCGCGCGTGACGCGCGACACGCACGCCGCGCGCGCCTCGCGCCGCCGCGCCGCATGCGCTGCCGACACGCGCGACACGCGCAGCCCCGCCGCGTGCAGCACCACGCTAACACACACACACACATACACAACAATTAACGACAGACTATACGCCACCTCATTAAAACACTTGCTATTTTTTTTTTTACTTTAAGAAAACATCAACTCTCAAATAATACAAATGCCTGTACAAAAAATATCTATATCAAACTTTCACAGATATTGCAATTATAATAACTCATTGAAATGGGGCCTTACTTGTACTGCAGATCCTCGTGATAGGGCCTTGCAGTTTCCGTGTGCAAGGAGAAATAATACTCCAGCCCCTGTTCCAAAGAATGATCTGGCAGCTTCCACCACGGTAAATATGTCGCCTCTTCGAACGTCTGTCACCAATTTTTTTTAAACAAAAATTTATCTCACAGATGGAATATATTTGCAAAGAAACATAATTCTCGTTTTAAATGATTTTGAAATCGCTAACAATCGACTTTAAATACAAATACAATGCTCGTATTTGACATTTACTTTACATAAATTATAGCAACATTATAACAACAGATTCGCTCGATATCAGAACTAAATAACGTCATCTACTCATGAAAGTAGTTGCATCAATTTAAATCGATAATATTCGAACACAATGATCAGATTGATCGCGCAAAAACAATATAAATTCATAGCAGTGATATCGATTCCTAACGCCTGTATCGATTTATAACAATTACATCGATTCCCATTCGTATCGCTCACCTCCGGATAGTGTGGCAGCGATGTGCCGGTGAACAGGTACAGCAGCCGCACGAGCCTGGACTTCAGGCCGGTCTCGCTGGAATCCTCCGCCCCGGGGTGCATCCACGTGTTCGCGAGGGTGTACCGCCACGTCTGGCAGCACCACGCCTGCAGCACGCCATCCGCGTTACTCATCTGCAAAAGGACAATAATAGTCTCGTGATATATCACAATTAAGGATCTTTTTGTTACTTATTATTACTATTAAGTAGTATGCAAAGTCTTTTGGGTTTGGGGGTAAGGGATAACATTATTAATAGATTTAATATTTCTGTCTCAGATATCTCTATTAATACTTAATTGTTGTAATATTGAGTGGTAAGTGTGTAGTGACCTGCAGCGCGGTGTTGAGCGTGTCGCCGCGGCACCACTGGTGCGTGGTCCAGGGCAGGCGCGCGGCTTGTTGCAGCAGCAGCGGCGCCTCCGCACGCGCCTCCTGCGACGTGCCCGTCAGTGCGCATGCGCACGTGCTCGCGCACCACACCCACGCCTGCTGCAGCACGCTGATCTCAGAGCCTGCATATGAAAAAAAAACATTATACTCAAACAACTTACGACATATCCAGGGAACGAAATAATTCAATAAATTGTAGTTAATAAAATAAATCCCATTTTGGAATTTGTTAATTACACTAAACTAACATTTTTATTACAACACTGATTTTTTTTTCAACCTTATAAAATAATAAAATGGACTAAATTAAATGAGTAATTCAGCTGTATATCAAACCTCGATACTCCTCAATAATGTGCAATAACGCGTCTATGAAGCGCGCCACCATCGGCGTGTAGTGGTCGACGTCGTCGCTCACCGGCAGCAGCGACGGCGACGAGTACGGCATCACCCACGGAGACCACATCTCGCACGCCGCGCCCCATCCGTACTGAGCCACTGGGGCAACAATCATTTTGATACTAATTTCATCAGACACAAAGTGTCCTTTACTGAACACAGATCTCCCAAAAAATACTGTACTAACATTTTTATCATACGTAACTTTAGACCATTTACATAGTCTGTGAATTTGATTCAACTGATGCTATTAACAGTGGTGTCCAGATGGAGTATGAATAATAATGTAACAGTGGTACCTCTCTCGACATCGTAGCTGTGCGCTGCGGCGGCGCGCACGAGCGCGCGCGTGAGCACGTACATGAGCTCGGCGAGCTGCGGCGCGTACGGCGCGTAGGGCGCGGCCGCCTCACCCGCGCGCACGCTGCGCTCGCCGCGCGCCGACCACCACGCCGTGCCCAGCTCGCGCAGCATGTGACCCATCTGAACAAGGGGTTGAAGCTATGGATATAAGCTACTTCGTTGTACAGACATATAAATATGTAAATAGTAGACATTTTTAAACCAGATTAAAGATAATAGTATTTGCGTCAAATATCAATTATTTTATTTTATGTGGTATGAGTTAGCTGGCCATCCTCCTGTAAAGTTAATTAAAATTTTCTAATATTAATTGAATACATTTATAATTCAATTTATATTAAGTACGCTTACTGACTGCGTTAATGACATCTTATGGTTTATTGACCTGATCGAAGGGCACAGTATCGAGACACGAGTCCGCGGCCCGCACGACGTGCAGCCAGTGTTCGGGCGGCAGGTGGCGCAGCTGCGAGGCGCGCGTGCAGCGCCGCACGTGCGACACGAACTCGCGGCCGTCGAGCAGCGCCGCCGCGTGCACGCCCACCAGCTCCAGCGCCACGCGCTGCAGCTGCGTGGGGGACGCGCCCCAGCGCACCGCCGCGGCGCCCAGGGCGTCCAGGATGTCACGACGCTCTGACTGCGTTATAGTGCCCGACCAACGGCCCATCTCGAACTACAAGTAGTAATATGGATTTGCAAGCAAATTTTTGAGGAGCTACGATTTTGATGGCGTCAAGTATAGCATCGTTAAATAGTTAAGCCCTTAGTGAAGTATATTTGCAAAAATGTTTCTCGTTCACTCTCAAATTTAATTATATTACATTTACTTATTCCACTACTATAAAACCACCTTCCTAAATGTTTTCCATAAATTTGCGAATTAGTAAAATATTTAAAAAAATCTAAATAATTATTAAAAAAATGAAAATTAGAAATATTCTCGAACCTTCGAAAGGCAGCTAAAGAGCAGATGCTCAGGCAGCGGCGCTTTGAGCACGGTGATGTAGACGTGGGACCAGTGCACCGGCGACAGCAGCCGCGGCGCCACCAGCGACGCGCACTGCGCCAGCTGCGCCTCGCTACCACCACCACCGCCGCGACTCCAGCGCGACACCAGCTCCACCACCACGTGCCCGTCGCGGCTGATCCAACACTGACACACCCAGGAACAATTTATTATAGGAGCGATCAATCTTCACCTATACATGATTTACAACTCACAGTGGTCAGGTGAACTCAGGTAGTCAGAATATTTTAACACATTACACGTGTACAATAGTATTGACATTTACACTATAGTCCAGTCAACAAGCTAAATTTATTTCGCAACGTGT
This sequence comes from Manduca sexta, assembly GCF_014839805.1. Classification (NCBI taxonomy): domain Eukaryota; kingdom Metazoa; phylum Arthropoda; class Insecta; order Lepidoptera; family Sphingidae; genus Manduca; species Manduca sexta. The sequence continues at coordinate 13,107,049 of NC_051135.1, forward strand.
GAACGTGTTACGCTAACACAACATTCTATAGAAAGATGTGGGAAACCACACGGAATGATATGGCTCACGTAATCGATTACACAACAAAATGCTGAAACAATATTAAGGCGTGTTCATGTTTACTAAGATTGTTTTTACCTCAGCTAGCTGCTGCATGGTGTCATTAAGCGCTTGCCGCGCGAGAGTACAGGTCTCCACGACTCCCGTGCAGCGCCACAAGCGCTCCGCCACCAGCGCTGCAGTTGCGCTGTCCCGTACGCCTCGCCTGTACATTATATAAATCATCATGCTGCATCCGTACATGAACACTCGTGAATCTATCTTAAGTACTATTGTATTTAAATTAAAACAAATTTCCATTGGTAAAAAAAATAACATAAAATCACTATAATAAGTTAAGCAAGTCACTAGTCAGGCTTTCAATAGTAATAACAATAATAGACCCTTATTTTCTATGTATACTTATACAGCGGAATATTTATTTGACTTAATAAACATAAGAATAACAATAATAAGAAACAAAAACTCTAAACCCTAGACCGCTTCCCGTAAAACCTTTGAGTTAGTACTAGTACTAGATACTGGAGTAACTAAAGGCCGTTTTTTAATAAACAATCCCAATGTTAATCTTTAATCCCAACCCGAGGATAAGTCAATCAAAATGAGTAATTTATAAACATCAAAAAACACTTTATTCTGATTGGTCCATTATTGCGATGGACTGAGAAAAGTTAAGTAAATTGCTGGTGGTAGGATATATTTTATATCCGCCCGAATAGTGACCACCGTACACAAGATTTTAAACCCGACATAGTGGCCCACGTATGTGTTTAGTGGGATCAGCCAGTGTATATTTGGTTCCAACAGGCCGGCATAATTGTATCGACTGCCGAGAGGTAATAATCTCTCGTCAGTCGACACTATTGGAGCCCGCTCCACTTACCATAAGGTGTAGTGGGATCACATTACCGTACCCGTTAAAAAAAGGGATTAGGATCGGTTATTGTAAACGCCGGTATATGAGTAACAGTTATGTATGTACCTGGCGAGTGCGTGCAGTGCGGCGGCGGTGCGGGCGGCGAGCGGCCGCGCGCGCGTCATGCGCCGCACCGTACTCATCCACCGGGCTCTGGGGGGGGGGCAACATTCATACGAATTATATTTACAAAGCCCTATATTATTGTAACTAGCGTTGTAAAAATTGAATTAAAAAAATAAAGTAGGTAAAAATTAAAAAAAAAAAACATTGTATGCTCTATGTATCTTTCGGAATTATTGAAAATATTCACAGAAAAAGACTTCATATAATTCAATTTGCTCCTCAAATACGACATAGAACCTTGTAATAGTTAACCAGCAATTATGTCGATAGCTCCTTGTAAGCTTCACCAATGTATTAAAAACATAAACTTGCTGTTGAGTTTTGAAATCTTGGCATCTCAAATTCTTATTTACTAAATTAATTTAGCAATATACTGGTTCTAAAATGTGCTATTTATTTAAACTAAAAATGTTATAAGTAAGAGTGTCCATAGAAAAAACTATATCAGGGAAAAGTTGTTAGCTTACCTATTCTCTCGGATGCCATTTTCCGCCGCCGTGGATATACACCACTCTTCATGCTAAAACATTACGATTCATTCATTAAATCTTAAAACTCCACTCACCACAAAAACTCTACACAGCTCTACACAACTCTAACAGCCATTAAACATTAATAAGTACCAATCTCAATAAATCTTATGTAATAATGATTTTTACAGATCTTTGAACGCAAAGCTTATCATTGATGAACATTTCACTTCCATATATATTCTCGTGCACTATATAAACTTAAAAAAAATAATAGGTAACATAAAACAGAAATAAAAAACAATACATACTGGTATAATGATGGTAATAGGTTTGCACTTGTTAGCGCACTGCCGTTTGACGGGTGGCAGGGAACGGCGCACGCGCAGCCCGCTCACCAACTCCCACAGCTTGCTGTCTAAAGTCGATATTTGCGATACGTCCGATGACCAATCTCTATTCGAATAAATATCAGAAAAAAATAATATTTTAAGCATATTCCACTGAAAATATATAATAGAAGCATAGACTAAAGCGTAACGAAGTGGACTTCAACTAAAGCTAGATACTGCTATTAGGAAAATATTAAAAAAATATCATACCTAATGGTGACAAAAAAAATATTATAAATGTTAATCAAACCAATAACTTCGCTGTCTTTGGTCTTACAATAAATTTTTATATTTTAGATGCCAAAAAACTGTCTTAATTCTATCAACTTACTGTGCCAGACTTTGGATATCCTTCAAGTGTTTATCGACGATAGAGAACAAAGTACGAGAGTCTTTGATATTGCTGTCTTCAATGGGCGACTTTATGGTTGTCCGTCGTGATCTAGAAAGTGGTAGAAAAAAATAGTTTTTATATACGGGCAGGGTAAAGTGACTCCACTGCACCTGATGGGAAATGGAATGGGGTCCAGATAGTATTGAATAATAAGAAATGATTATCCATCGCCAGTTGAAATAATTATGCCGGCCTGTTTAAAACCATACAAAAAGTTAAACAAAATCAAGAGTTAACACAAATTTGTCAAAGAGACTGGATAGAACTAATAGTTCCATAATACATTGTACAAGAGCAAATCGATGGTAAGCAAGAAACCAGTTGTCATATCATAAGCCACAGAACATACACATCTCAACTTCAAAATATACTTACTAGCCTACTTCTAATATAGATAGAGGCATAAGTCGTGAGCACACTCGTGATTGGTCGGTTTGGGATCTAAAGCACCGATATTTCGTGCGATGGTCTCTTTACTGCCATTTTCAATGAACGATCCAAATCGTTTTTTTCGATCAATCTCAAAAATGTACCAATGAAAAAATGTTTTTTTTTCACATGCTTACAAATGACTTATTTTGATTGGTTCATTCTCGGAATCGGATTGAAGATTGAGATTGGGGTCGTTTATTAAAAACGTCTGTTAGTCGATGGTTTTCATCTATTATTTTACACGTGCCATACGGCTAGTTTACACTTAGGTCCAATTTATATAGGCTTGCTTGCCTCTGGCATTGCAAAATCCATGGGCGATGGTTGCTGCCTACCATCAGGCGGACCGCTTGCTCGTTTGCCTATTAAGGCAATAAAAAAACCCCGAGCTCTGACACCATCACATCTGTGCTCATGACTTACCGGTACCTTAAAATAATTAAATCCAAACTAACTTTTTTTGCGATCGGTCCCTGATCTTGAGAATGGCTTTGACAGCGTTCTTGAAAGGAGTAGACGGTTCAGGCAGCTCTACTACTGCGGGCGGTGTCGTGGGTGAGTCCAGGTCTACGGGCGATGGCCGACTGCGGGCCAGGGCGACCTGCCAAGCTGCTTCTAACGCCTTAGATAAAAAAAATGTAGAATCATTTTTTTATATTTCCAACTGCTCCCTATCATTCGTTTCAATATCTTGATTAGTTTTTGTTCGTAATAACTCGTCGAACTTCACTGTTTTGTGTCGTAAAATGCGTGCCACTATAGATTCTTACAGGAGTTGTAGTGACGTCATTATTATATAACCAAAAGTAAAACATTAACTGCAAATGGCAATAGGGTTTAATGCTTTAAAACATTACCTATAAAGCGTTTTCAATTTCTAAACAATATGTCACCTGTTCAGGAATGAACCTCGCTATGTCGGCGTGATGTTGAAGCGCGCGCACTTTGTCGCCCTCTTCCAACCAACGCAGGTACTCGCGGACCATCCTGAGCAATACACGAAACACTAAATTAATATAAATCCCACTATTAAGTTATTATCAAGCTATAGTTGAGTTCCTTTGCAAAACAATTCGAATTATTAAACGAAAATGATCGTAAAAAATATTACAGACAAAAAATCTTTGCAACAATCGAAAAAAAAAACACTTACTTCTCTGCACCAATATGGTAAGTGATCAAATTGTGTTGCTTCCTCTTTACATCATCAGTCTTGACATATTTATTCTTATCTTCTTTTTTAACATCTTCGTCCTCCACATCAGAATCGGAATCACTTTCAATCGGTTCACCAGTGAAATCGATTATCGTCAAACTCGGGAATAGACTATCATCGGATCGTTTGGGTGATTTCTCTTTTGTAATAGTCGATGTAGATTCTATGGATGTGTTTTGTTCTACTTTCAGTCTTTCTGCTTCGTTGTGGTGGTGTGTGGCAGTCTCTAGAAGGCGTTTTTTAATCTGTGCTATTGTTCTAGATTTTATAATACCACTAAAAAACAGTGGACCGATCGGTTCTGATTCGTTCCTGGAATACAATTTGTTCATAAGAAACGGCTGGTTCTTAATTACATTTATAGATGAGGAATGGTACAAAGAATAATTTAGACTACTTTTAATATAGGCGTTTGATAATATAGACACGTATTGCCGTATATTAGCAACGGTGACTTAAAATATTTTGTATACATACATTACGATATTAAGACAATATTTTTATATACGGCTGAAAAGAGAGAGATGGAAAATGAGCTGAATAGAGAGAGATGGAGAAGTCTCGAAAAAGTCGCAATAATTTTTTCAGACGATTCATAACCAGGACCACTCCGTTAGGAGTGTACGACTGAGAAGAAGATTCTATAAATGGCAATTAATTTTATGGAGTAAGAAGACATCTCACGGTTCCCCTGGCGCCCTCTCCAGATACAGATGCATGAACAGCCTCCAGAGCGTGAGGTGCGCGGGGTGGTGAAGCGGTGCCGATGAGGCTGCGCTTGCGCTCCTGTATATCGTCAGCTCTTCGGAGCTCATGCGTGCGTCGATTTGCTGTAACATTCAGAGAGTAATGAGAGAGAGACAGTATTTTTTAAAAGAAAATTGTTTTATTTAATTACTTTGATATTATGATACCAAATAGACACGTAATGTTTGATGTCTGACTGCGAACCGTCTAGACAATATGTAATACTATAAAAATTCAAATGGCGTAAAATGCTGATGATACAATCTAGTGTACACACTTGCCCGTACAAATGACGAGGTAGAATGAAATGAGTATTTGTCAGAGATCAGTTTGTTTGATTTGGCATCTATATTGTCGAAGGAGTAAGTGAGTTGAATCGTTTGTGCAGATGAGAGAGAAGTACGAGTAGTATGGTACGTACGTGCAGCGCGTTGTCGACGTGTATCTTGGCGGCGGCGCGGCGCTGCGCCTGCACCGCCCGCAGCAGCGCCGCGTGGCGCCGCGCGCTCGCCGCCTGCGCCGCACGCAGCACCGCCGCGCACACCAGCGGCGCCGACCACGCCCACCGCACCGACAGGTTGATCAGATCCTTAGAGTTCTCCTCCTGTAACGAAACTATTTATAGTTTCCCATTGCAGGACGGATCCGGATCGAAGGACCAAATATACATACAGCGCCGTTTACATTTTAATTACATGGAATTTTAATCACCACTTAAAACATACTATATGATTGCGAGTAAATCACCGTGTATAAGGAAAAAATTCAATTCAACTATACCTGGACTAGCGCGGTGGCGTGCGCGTCGATCGTTGCCCAATCCCTGGTGGCGAGCGCGGCCACGTCGAGCAGCACTAGCCCCTGCGCACTGCTGGCACTATTTACTATGTTCTTGCCGAAGAGAGCGTGGGCCCAGGCCTGCAGCAGCCCCGGCGTGTACCTGGACAACGATGTAATATGGATGCATATTAGACTTGATCATCGTAATTATCTTTTTTCCTTTCGAGAATTGAAACATGGGAAATAATTATAATTTTATTTTGGTATAGCTGAAATAATAATTTGAAGTTCTATACGTCCTATTATTATGGTATACCGGTGTGAATATGCTGGTAAATCTTATTAGGTACCTTTATATCGCCAGAATCGACAACGTCATTCATCCTAAGGGATCTCTACCATGTGTAAGCCCCCCCTTCCTCAAGCTCAGCACAACTCACTGTTCTCCCTCGACGTGCTGCAGGATGACGCGCAGCAGCAGGTCGGCGCCGCTGACACAGCCGCGGCCCAGCGCGCGCTGCACGAGCGACGGGCCCGAGCTCAGCAGCGTCGACAACACCTCGCTGAACCTGACACCATGATTTTATCAGCAGGAATACTAGTTAACATACGGCTCTCCCCCAAAACTCAAGTCCAGAGTGTTAACATTATAATTGTACAACAAAACAAACACACATCACACCTTTATCCCCGAAGAGGTAAGCAGAGGTGCAACCGGGACACCTACTATTCGCCAAATGTGTTCCGCCTCTCATGACACCTATCACGTGTTAGTTTATTATTACACTGTATTTAATATTACGTATGATAGTTGTACTTACAGTGGCGTGTAGGAGACGGACTCTGGCGACTGCGCCATGACGGCCATGAGCGGCGCCGCACAGTGCACGGCGTCACGCGGCCGCACCGCGCTCAGCCGCCGTAGCGCACACACGCCCTCCGAGCAGATCTGCGACAACGGGCATGCTATCATAGCTTGCATTTAAACATCACCAGAATAAATTTATATTATATATGCACATCATTATTCACCTAAATAATACTGTAACTATCTAACGTTTAACGGCACAACCAGGGGCCTTATTCTCTATCCCGCACGTTATTTTAACAGTGTGTAACAAGCACGTAACACAACGCATCATGTTTTGGACTATAGAAATTGGCTTACAGAATACCATTCCACGCACATTTCACGAAGATAACATGACACGGCCGCGTTACGCGTTTACACTATCATACAGAATAAGGGCCCAGTAAGAGCTGCGCTATAGAATGACTAATCAAAGGTACAGCGTTCCGATGCCGTCTCATGCATTGCATATACAATGTCAATCGTAGTTTCTTTATTGCATTTAAGATTGAACAGTGAAACTTTTTTGTCTTTTGACCATAAAGGTTCCTAAATACAACATAACTAACCAGCGGTATGCAATGCCCCCAGGCCGTGGCTAACAGCGCGTGCGCAGTGCCGAACATGTCTTGGTGCTGAGGCGGCGGGTCGGGCGGCGGCACGTCGTGCGCATGCGCATGTGAATGGCGGTGAAGGCGCAGCGCACGCAGCACGCGCCAGCGCGCCTCAGCACCCGACACCCAACCGCATAGCCAACGACCTACTGTCAGCTGGGACTCTAGCGACACGCCCCTGAGGACAAAATTATTTTAGCATCTCATGGTACAGATCGAAGCATGGATCGTGAGCGCACTAATGATTGGTCGGTTTGATGTTTCGCGCAATTGGTTTCTTAGTCGATGCCCATTATCTATTCGTTTAGATGCGCCATGCGGGTACTATACACTTTCGTCCAATTTTTACATACGCGACCTCGCTCCCCCCACTGTTCATCTGTGCTCATGACCTGGGCCGTATAATGTACTCACGTATGCGGCGTGTAGTCCAGGTTGAGTAGCAGGTGCTGTATGAGATGTTCGCAGCGCAGGAGCCAGTCGTCGAGCAACGCTCGCAGCTCACCGCTCGTGGGACGCCACACACCTACGTTCAGCGCAGTTACTGCCCACGGCTCTATTGGGTCCGCTACGAAAATATTTACAGGGTGTTTATACTTTTCACTTGATACAGGATGTTCTCGTGTATAAGCTAAGGTTTTTAACAGGGTACAATATCGCAGATATTCTAACTTTTGGGATAAACAAATTGTATTCTAATACAATATGAAGTGTACTCTTTCAGTGGTAGAGAGTACACGCAGTATTAAGTCCGACTATACCCATACATAAAAACCATAGAAAATGTAGTATTATTTTTTTATTAAAAATTCATCTTATTTTTTTTTATATGTGTTTACATGTAGTGCAATTATATAGATTAATGTATACTGAAGTGTATAAGACTATGCTCTCTTGGTATTGGTACTCACTGTGGTGCAGGTCGGCGAGCGTGTGCAGCGCGATGGTGTAGAGGTAGGGGTGCGCGCGCAGCAGCCGCGGCAGGCTCGCGCGCGCTGACGTCACACACCCGCTCTTGCACTGGGACGACTTGCTTTTGAGGCACGTCTGCAAATATGTTCACTCAGTGCAAGTTCATATACATATCTAATGACATTATCTCCATGCGTTAGGGAATACACAAGTAAAAAAAAAATCAAATATTATTCCTCACTCCTAGATCCATTCCGTAGCATACCGAAATGATACATTTATCTGAATCAATCCTTTACAGTCACCATGATCTATTGAAAAAATAATACTGTCAGAGAAAACATGGCCTGAACTGATGGATTTAGAAACATAAAACTTTGCAAAACAGATTAAAAGAAAGTATTTTTGAAAATCAATTTCTGGAAAGGTTGAAATGTATCAGGTACGCAGAGAACAGATAAAACAAAATAAACTGGATAAATATAAAAACAACTAACCGTAAATAGAAAATCTAACACGGTCCTGGCTAGCTGGTGGTCATAGGCGCGATCTATCGCCGCCTGTGCAACCATGCGCACGCGCATCTCGCACGACCCCACCGGGAGATCTATTGACAACGACTCCACATGTCGCGGAGATTTATCTGCAATAATACAAAATATATAACTATCAACATTCATGCTGACTGCTTTTATATCTGCGGAATAAAAGAAAGTCACATAATGTGCCACAAAATGTTTCTAATTTTTATGATATATTATGAGTATTTCTACAACACAAATTCGAAATACGAGTCCACAAGGGTAACTCTCTTCGGCTATAATATCAGAGCATCTAGAAATTCAATCCACTCGAGGCGATCTCTTACTGACTACCATTAGATGGAATAAAAATAACTAAATAGGGTAGTGTGGACATACAGTTACAAAAATATAAATATATTTTTATATGTAATGAAAAAATAGCACAGATCATACATACACAAACATATATAAATATTATAGTCTATCAATTGTGTGTTACCTGCAAGTCACTCACCATGTAAAGCCAGGCCCAGTGTGACGCAGTAATCCATAGCGGTGTCATCAGCCAGGAGCGAGGCCGGTAGCGAGTCCAGTTCCTCGGTCCCGAACAACAGGAAGCCAGCAGTGAAACACGCTTCTAACTCCGCTATGATCTTGCCTTTTAGTTCTTCAGTATAGAATTCTCTATTGTAAAATATAAATAAGGAATATTTTGACATCATATATGCAACAAATAGTTGACACTATTTTACTATTTTTTGTAATTTTTTTTTATTAATTAATGTTATAAAGATAATCCAAAACTATATTCATAGTATTAAAATATTTTTCTTATTAGGTCCGTTAAGAAATATTTATACCTTACAAAGATTTCGGTATATGTAACTACCAACTACACAGTATAAATAAAGGTAATAATATAAATATTTTACTTTGGCATTTACTATAATCAGAGTGTATTACCGTGAGCAGTGATGCAGACCCGCCAGCGCGTGCAGCGCTGCGTTGGCCAGCGTGCGCAGCGCTTGTTGCAGGCGAGCGTACCGCGCGTGCGCGAGCGCGGCGCGGCTCAGCGCGAGCAGCAGCACGCGCACACCGCAACACGCGCGCACCACTCCGCGCGCGCCCGCGCACCCGCCCCACGACTCCGCCTGCGCCTGACTTACGTCCTGTAGGCAAAAAATTACAGATATTCATATAATCGACTTATTTCGACGATCATTCAAAATTAATTAAAAACACTAGTCCATTAGATAATTAAACAAACAACTTATACGATGCATATTTGTTTATTTTTTTTCATCGTTGGTATATAAAAAGCACTTTTATAACAAAAATTCACAAACACAAAATCTTAATGCGCTGCGTACATCCGACAGCAAGACAATTACTCGACATAGCTTAAAATATATTTCACAACATTGGTAACATACCACATGAGTGAAGAGTAGCAGCCTCGACACCAGGTCCCTCAGCGGGAACGCGTACAACAACGCGAGTAGGTCGCGCTCGCGAAGAGTGCCGTCACTCACCGCACCACCGCTGCCGTGTTTATCCACTTCTTCCCATACTTCCTCCGTTTCTGGAATAAAATATTTTTTTAGTATACAGGCACCCAAAAATTTTATTTTGCAGCTGTGAAATTATTTCCACATAAAGTATGGATTAATGAGACATGATTGTTCCTCCAGTCAAGACAATATTTATGCCAATGTTCCATAGTGACAGTTGACATATATCCTATACTGTACTGAATCAGGACACCTTGGTTCCTAAACTCGTTATTGATAACAATATAATTTATAAAAAAGTATTTTTTTATAAATGGAAATCATTCGCTTGTTGCTAAACGCTATGTCTGGACATAAAAAATAACAGTTTAGAGTTACAAAGTACAGTAGAGTAGCGCACAACAATACACTGAACATGTTGTCCTGAGACATTAAAGGACAGCTATTTCACTGATTATGAACTTCCAATTAAAACACAATACTTGATGTTACACGCCGCATGTGGCCAAAATGATGAATACAGCCTTAACCCCCTTAGTAATGAAGAACGCCCGCGCGTACCAGTGGGATGCAGTACGGTTTTTCTTTTTTTTTAATTTTATAGGGGACAAACGAGCATACGGTTCACCTGTTGGAAAGTGATCACCGTCGCCCGTGAACATCTGCAATATCAGGGGGCACAAAGATGCATTGCCGGCCTTTTAGATAGGAATACGGTCTTTTTTTTAAATAGTTATAGCTGGTAGTATTATAATATTACACAGCAATTACCGGCACGGCAGCGCCCTAAGGTCCTGGGCTCGAATTCCGGATTGGACAAAGTGATATTTGAGTTTTTCTGTCAATATTAGACCGGAGTCTGGTATTTGTGCCCAATATGGCGACAGGCTCGCCCTCTATCACATCATGGGACGGAACACACTTGGCGAAAAGTGGGTACTCTGGTTGCGCTCTTCATACCCCTTCGGCGATAAATGCGTGATGTGTGTGCATTTAACAGTATACCTATAGTTACCTACCCGAAACTTTTGTATATGATTGATTCTTCAATAACCAACAGTTCAATATTCCCGATAACGATACACCATATAAGCTATAATAGTTTTCACCCTCTGTACACTCGACCGCAGTGTCCAACTGAGGCTTTGGTCTCGCCAGCAAGATCTCCAACAACGCGATTACTCGAGCGGCCTCCCCGCTGTCTTCAACGTTCAGACGAATGTATCTCGACGCCCATTTAACTGAATGGGATTGTCTGAAAAATATTCAGATCTTAAATTGTTATTTTACAATCATAAAGTAGTATTTTACAGAATTTTACTGACTGATTAAATTTGCAAAAGATGAAAAATTGATATTGAATTTGTATATTAGCAAAATACAAACACAAAAAGGTAAAACGAATCCTGGTCTTTCACATAGTGGCCACAAGCATATTAACTAACTTCTATCTATACTTCTATACTATTATATAAAGCTGAAGAGTTTGTTTGTTTGTTTGTTTGAACGCGCTAATCTCAGGAACTACCGGTCCAAACTGAAAAATTCTTTTTGCGTTGGATAGCCCTATGTTCGTGGAGTGCTATAGGCTATATATCATCACGCTATACCCAATAGGAGCGGAGCAGTAATGCCTAATCTCAGGAACTACCGGTCCGAACTGAAAAATTCTTTTTGCGTTGGATAGCCCTTTGTTCGTGGAGTACTATAGGCTATATATCATCACGCTATACCCAATAGGAGCGGAGCAGTAATGCCTAATCTCAGGAACTACCGGTCCGAACTGAAAAATTCTTTTTGCGTTGGATAGCCTTTTGTTCCTGGAGTACTATAGGCTATATATCATCACGCTATGACCAATAGGAGCAGAGCAGTAATGGCTAATCTCAGGAACTACCGGTTCGAACTAAAAAAATCATTTTGTATTGGATAGCCCTTTGTTCGTGAAGTGCTATAGGCTATATATCATCACGCTATGACCAAGAGGAGCAGAGCAGTAATGGCTAATCTCAGAAACTAGGAGTTTGAACTGAATAATTCTTTTTGTGTTGGATAGCCCTTTGTTCCTGGAATGCTATAGGCTATATATATCATCACGCTATGCCCAATAGGAGCGGAGCAGTAATGGCTAATCTCAGGAACTACCGGTTTGAACTGAAAAAATATTTTTGTGTTGGATAGCCCTTTGTTCCTGGAGTGCTATAGGTTATATATCGTCACGCTATGACCAATAGGAGCGGAGCAGTAATGAAACATGATGCAAAAACGGGGACAATTTATTAGTTTTGAGCGCTTCTGTTGCGTGCGCTGCGTAAACGGTTAAAGTTATGCAACAATAATGTATGACGGGATTGTACCTCTTAAAAAGTTCTACAAAAATATATCATAAAACAAAGTCCCCGCTGCATCGGTCTACCCGAACGTGTTAAAGTCAAAAACTACCCAACGTATTAGGATAAAATTTGGTATGGAGACAGTTTGAGACCCTGGGAAGAACATAGGCTCCCGGGAAAATATATAGCGTGACTTTTATAACGGAAAACTTTAGCCCGAAAAACTTTATAACGCGGGCGGAGCCGCGGGCAAAAGCTAGTGTTTTAATAATAACCCTCTTTACATTTATTTTTGACCAAGCTATAATTTAAGTAAACCTAAGCATACCGGAACAAATGATGTATCAGGAACAACAGCTGTCTCACGTCACTAGCATCTAGTAGTGCGCCAGCTAGCGCGCACGCCCACCGCTGCAGCGCGCTGGCGAGCGACGCGGGTGCAGTGTCACTCAGACGCAATGCTTGCAAAATCAACGAGAGTGCGTTGCGAATCTCCGCTTTACTGCCGCGTATCGTTTCTGATATTAGTTCTTCTATCTGCATAAAGACAATCTATGCTATATCCAGTTATCTTAATGTTTGAACTTTTATGTAATAAAATTAATAATTGAATGATGGCGACTCTGCATATCGAAGTAAACCCGGGACAATTCTTGTGCGCTCAGTCTCTACACCGCATGTACGACCTTGCACTGGAGGACATTTGCTGTGGCCCTCGGTACACAGTTTAATGTGTATATCTCTTGGTTGGATATTCACATTGAAGCCTATATCCTTCTTTCTCCCCTCCACCCTTCCTAACACAAGGCTTTTGCCCTTCCCCCAGTCTCCCCCTCCCCCAAAAATCCCTCCAAACTTTTCCAGTAGTGCCACATGCGCGCTCAACGTATTAAATAGCGGACCTCGCCCATTGAATACAGAATTCAACTCAATAGCAAAAATCTCAAACCACACACTTCCAAAAATTTTATTTTTGCAAAGTAAATACATATCATGGACTACCTGACAGTGTGCCAACAAGGCTGCATGCTGATGATGGCAGTAAGAATCCTGCACATCCCTCAACAGCGACTCCAGTCTCATCTTAGCTACAGGTAGCTTTTCTTTCAACAGCTCAGCATGCTCATAGATAGCTTTGATGTATACACTGGCACCGCACAGACACGGCTCTGATATGTTTATGTTGCGCTTTTCTATTTTCCACAGGGCATTTCGACTCTTCTCTTCATCTTTCACTTTGACAGTTAGTTCGTTGCGCTCGCGTTCCACTGCTATTAGTGATGATCTGAAATATTTTTTTTTATTTAAAATTATTATTATTTTATTTTTATTATTTTATTATTATAATCTTTTTCTTTAAAACCATAATATTTACTAGGTAAATTGGTTCCTCTTTTGTAAATTTCCATCTGGATAACTATTATCACTACATTCGCTATACCCAATTGCAAACAATTGTATACAATACAGATCAAGACTGAAATTTCATATAGGTAGTCCCAATAATTAAATCCAAGTATTGACAAGTGTTCTCTTGTTGAATCCAGGGAAACAGCTGCCCACACTTGTTTCTCCTGGCTATGCGTATTTTTGCTTATCTCATGATGAAATTGTATAAAGTAAGTTTTTTCCCTATTCAATGAACACTAAAATCCTTTTATCCAAGTTCCAAAGTCCAGGTAGTCTTTATCAATTACCTGGTAATGGCAGCATAGCAAAGGTAACATTATATACCAATATGACATACAATAATATGACAATCGCTGATGTATCAATTTCATACAGCTATCAAATTACTAAAATACACTTATATATTTATATATATGGTTCTTACCTGAATGTAGACAATAAATCCACCAGAGGATGGTCAGGTCCGATGACAGGTCCATTTTCCACTAAAGCCTCTTCTCTTTCACTCATTGCTTGCATTTCTGCTATCTCTTTCCCTCCAAACAACCTTACAGCATCTTGTATTGACATACATTGCGTTTTAGGCTCAACGGGTTGGGCAACTTCTATTTCACATATAACCTGTGGCGTTTTCTTTTTACCTGTGGCACTTCTTCTAGCACTGGGGCTGATGGCTGCACATCTTCTAAGCTTTCTGACGTTTTAGTATCCACAGCTGGTGTTCCTATTTCAAGTAATTCTGAACTTGTTTCTTTACTTTTTTGAGTATTTGTGTTTTCAGGGTGTTTCAAATAGGCATCAGGATCTTCTAATTCCTTCTTTCTTTCCTCACTCACTTCTGTTATCTGAGATATGGCCATACTTTTTAGTTTACTAGTCATGTTTTTATAGCCAATTTCTAAATCAGTAGTTGTTGATACTCCTTTATCAATATTTTGAACATCAGACTCGTTATCAAGAATTTGTTCACTTTTTTCTATATTAGAGATGTCTGAAGAACACATTAATACCTCGGATGCTTCAGATTCGTTTTCAATATGAACTTTTAATTTTTTTGCCTTCGAAACAAATTTACTCGGCGTGTCTGCAACCTCCACTTTGGACTCCAAAATTTGTTCTTCACTTTTCAGTGTAGAAATATTTTCCTCTAGTGTGGACTCTTTACTAATACTGGGAATTTCTGGAGTATCATCAACTATTTCCGTTCTAGAACGTTTATCCTTGGACTTTTTCTTCTGCGAACATAATAAGGGCTCACTTTTGGTCAAACATTTTGTAATTTTATTAATAATATTGCTAAGAACTTACCTCTTTACGTTTCTCTTTAACTAAAGTAGCCATTATTGTTAAACCTTGTTATTATACCATCAAAATTATTAGGCTCTATTAATTACGTGTTTATTCACACTGAAAATAGTTTCTTTGTTGTGTTTTTCGTGTTTTACGCTTTTGACATAAACAAGCAATCAAAACCAATTAATCAATAAGAGCGAGAGAAAGTCCCAAATTGTATAGTGCCAGCGCGAGAGAAAACATACATTTATGCTGAATAAATAAAAATAAATTTGCGATATGGAACGATGTTTTTGACAGTCAGCTGTGTGCACGCAGCGCAACCAATACAATGACTAAATATAAAGAGGACAGGCCTCAAAAGTTAGCTATATGAATAAGTTATATTTATGTTAGGGAAATCGACGCAGAATTGTCAATATATATGTCTATCTCTTTTACTCAAAGCTTATTTGGAACGCAACAAAAAGACAAAAATAATTGCTTTCTTCGCATATGGCACTATTTCGTTTACTTCAACACACTGGGACCGCCTTGCGGCAGAAACGCCATTTTATGCTGGGCAGTCGGCAGGTACATGTAGTGTCAGACGATGTAAACAAATCTTCATAAATATTGAATTTAAAGTAATATAATCATATTCTCAATTGTTCAGTGTGTTTATTAGTGTATTTGTTAAGTTTCGAAAATGACTCAGTGTTGTGTGAAAGGATGCAAATCGAATTCACGCAAGAAAGACCCCGAAATATCTTTTCATAGGTTAGTAACTGTTTTACCGAAAATTAGCAAATATCTTTGTATATTTACTTTTTGGATGTGTTTTTATCAATTAAAATGATATGTGGATCTGGTTTGTTAAGCTTTGGACCCTTTTAGGCGTGATTTATACACATTAAAATCATTATGTTTGTTTACACACGAGCTTAGGGATGGGTGGGTGGATTTGTTTAGAAATTATTGATATCGATATTTTAACAGACGCCCGTTTATCAGTTACGGTTTTTGTCTTTGAAAGAATGTTAGAGCACACAATAATCAATATTGTATTATTCAGAAGGACAAACTAAGTGAAATTAGAATATTTTTTTAAGATAACCAAAAAATTTAAAAACCAAGGCAAAATGAATTGAGAATATTGAGCGACGTGATTGGAATCCTACACCAAATACATATTTCTTTACATTTTGAGAAGATATGCATAAACCACACGTTTAATTAACGCGAGTAAAGATAACTGTTTTCCAACAATATTCGCGATAAGTAAAATAGTAATGATTATTATACTTCACCTAATAAGTAGTAATATTACTTTAATATATTGCTATGAATAAAATTAGAATTGTTACATAAAAGAATAGATAAACATAAAAGAAACAACATAAAGATGAAATGTAAGATATATTTTTACAATTGGCGGTCTTATGTTTCGAGCAACCTTTGCATGCACGGAAATAGATACATAATCATATTGTTGTTATTGCAAATAATTATTATAATTGATTATCTTAACCACCATTTTTACGGTCATTGATTTTAGTTTGCTGAACCATAGTTATGTTTCTCGATCAAAGAGCATAATAATAAAATAAAATAAAACCAACCAAATAATTGCTGGCTACGCTATCTTATTCCATTTATCATGTATTAAATAAATATCTTAACCCCTTTCGTATTTGATCTTTTTGGGGCTTGTTTGTCTCTCTTAATTCTTCGATGTCGATACAAAATTTTCGGTACTAGCATATCACTATTGTAAGGGGCGGAGTCGGCACCATTTTGTTCATGAAATGTGCCGCATGTCACGTGACCATATTACCCATCCTCTATACTTCTTTTATCATTGAACCAATAGCGCAACGAAGGTGCATTGATGTTTGTGGAAGGTTGGTCAGATACGTGTAACGTAGTACCTACAATTAATGGGTAGTTATAGTAATACAAGGCCCCAATGCCAATAGGTAAAGAAAACAACAATATTATTAAAACGCAATTAAAATTTTGCCAGATAGTTGCATACTTTTGATCATTTTCCATTGTTAATAAATAAACCGCAATGTTTCCATATTATAAGCGGCGATAGCCTAGTTGGGTGTGGAACGGACTGCCGAAACGAATGACCGCAGGTTCAAAGCGCAAGAGCACACACCTCTGACTTTTGTGTATTCTTTGTGAATTATCGCTTGTTTTAACGGTGAACGAAAACATCGTGAGGAAACCTGCATACCTGATACTTAAAGTCTCTTCACGAATTTTGAGGGTGTTTGAAGTTTACCAATCCGCACTAAGCCACTGTGGTGGACTAAGGCCTAAGCTCTCTCAGTAATAGAGAGGGCCCGTACTCAGCAATGCGAGAGTATATATATGAATAATGGAAGGATGATATTATTAATGTTTATATCCCCGACTTGGTTGGTAAAGGTGCATCATCATGGAACAGATACTTAGATGAGTACATAGTGCTCGTCAACGAGTTTTCGATTGTTGTGTGGCGCTACTATCGAGGTATTTCCACAGCGCACTAAATCCCAATCCGGGACATATCCCGAATAAAATTCAATATTTTCCCGACTTAGAATCAAACTCAGGATGACGCCGGTTTTATAACCCTAGTTAAGTACTATCATAAACTAATGAGACAATAGGTACATTAGTTGTGTTTATATTAAAATGAAGTAAATAAAGCGAATTATGTTGAGAATGCATCTTTTTTAGGGTTTTTATAGGAACGGATTCTTATAGGATCACTTTGTTATCCGTCCGCCGCGCCCGTCCGTCTGTCAAGACTCTTTTTTCAGGAACGCGTGGAGGTGTTAAGCTGAAATTTATATCAAATACTCAGGTCTACTGTCTTTTAGAACTGCGAAAGCATCAAACTTCTAAGCCAACGCAATCAAAAGATACAGCCGTTTATGCCGCAAATTTTCGAAACTCGCAAGGAAATCAAAACCTACAGTGAACTCAGAATCTTGAAATTTGTTACAAAGCAACGTCTTATAGCACAGATAAAAATTGGGGGAAACCATAAATTTTTAGTTATTTAAAAATTTCCCACCCGAAAAGGAACTCTTATGGCTTATAGAATCACTTAGTTGGCCGCCTGTCTGTCAAAATCTTCTCAGGAACGCATAGATGTATCAAGTTGAAATATATAATTTAATATTAGGTTCTACGGTCTCTTTCAGCTGTAAAAATCAAAGTTGTAAGTCGACACGATCAAAAGATATGACCGTTTATGTTGTAGGTATATTTTCACATATATTGCGATTTCAAGGAAATCAAAATCTATAAGGTATTTCTCGTTGACCTAGTATCGTGAAATTTTATAACTAGCTATATCTTACTGCACATATAAAGGTAAATATGTAGGTATCTATTTTTATAGCAAAAAAACAATATAGGTACTATTACAAGATTATTATTTGCGGTTGGTTCAATAACTGTGTCTAGAAATCGAACGGCACAATTAAGTTTGTCGAGTTTGAACTTATATACCTTGATAACTTTCCTACAATTGTACGAAACCCTCGGTGCGCGAATCCAACTCCCACCTGTCCGGTTTTCAACAATATTGACACTAGTGAAACATTAGCATTACCCCAGTAGAGCCGACCACGCCAGATTGGCAGTGCATACTCTTACTCATACTCTATTTGAAGTAGACGTACTATCTGTCACATAGACAACAATAAGTAAAGTTGGTCTATGGTCATGCCTCAAGACGGCAACACTGTCGTTGCCACTCATCCTGTTCCGTTCATGCCACGACCGATATCGCGCACACAATAAAGTCAATCCTGATACATTGGGTTTCATTAAGTCTCCAACCAGTAAAACACTATCTACTTTGAAGTTTAATCACGTTGCTATGTTGAACGCCACGTCAATAATAACTATAGGATCAAAGACCGCTTGAGTCATTACAAATACTTGTAATTTACGCTATAAATTGCGTAATAGAGTCTGGTCAAAGTACAAAGTCAATAGGTATTGTCTAGTTTGTTTTTGTGATGTCAACATTGTCTTAATGATAAATCGTTTATAAAGATAACTAGACCTGGGTTACCTTTATTATATATGTTTTACCTATAATATGATGTGGTGGTAGGTGGTATAACTGGTGGTAGGTCTCTCATATGCGAAAGTCCGCCTGGGTAGGTTCCACTGCAATGTCTATTTGTGCCGCCAAGCAGCAGCGTGTAGTCACTGTTTTTCTCCCGTTTGAAGGATATTATAGCCAGTGTAACTACTGGATATAATAAGACATCTCATATCTCAGAATGGCCAGCGTAGTGGAATACCAAACAATAATTTGTAATTCAAGGTGTTTGATGGTGTTTCTGCTGTTTATGCGTATCGCTTATCATCAGGCGAATCACAAGCTCGTCTCTTCATTCAAAACAATAAAAAAAACCTACAGAATCGATTAGCAGGCCGGTATAATTGTATCAACCGTATAGGGATTCTTCGTCCCGTGCCGGTTATTTTCTTTGGGCTTCATCTCACTTAGCACCAGGTGCAGCCAAATACTTTGGCGAGATCTCCAATCCAATCCTATAACATTACTAGCTCATGAAATATTGTGTAGGTTTTTATAAGTGAAAGGACTTTAGAGTTAAAAGAAACTATACATTATCTACTGCGTTTGCAGTCTGCGGCAGTGTGGCACTGACGACGGCCAAGTCGCGTAGCGCCTCAATATTTCAAAATTTGAATTTTTATTAGTTCGATATGTAGCCAGAATTTCGTAATGAACATTCTACTACATTCTGTTTAAAAAAATCGCATTATTTTTCTCGTCGACATATTTTTTTTCAGTCCTGAATCCTCTGATATAGTATATAGTACAAATTAGAGCCAAGCTGTAGATGTCCACAAGCTTCGTAGGCCATTATTTTTTAAACTAAAGAGGGACACAAGACTTCATGTTACTTCAGGCCAGCTACAGATGACGGATAGCTATACGTGACTGCAAATGGCCTGCAAATGGCCTAATCCCTCCGCAAGTTCCTTGTCCTGAACCTCTCGGCTCTATTCTAAAGTTCTAAGTTTGTAGCGACACAGCAGTAGCTATTATAACATCCTGCATCGCTACTCACGTATCTGTCTTTTGGCAACTTCGCAAGTCAGAATTCAATCATTAGAAAAAATATCTAGGAGAACAAAATAGCGTGCTGTACTCTTCTCAGTTTGAAAGAAGTAAAGGAAATAAACTGAATGCACCAACAATAGATTTACGTAACCAAAATACCGCCATCAATGGCGTATCAATTACTTTATTGCACAAAATATAATAAGCACCATTTGATATAACAAAATCTACCAATCGTACACACTGGTAGATAAATCCAAGGCATAACATGTCTATAAAGTTCAGTACACGTACCTAAAGAGGTACTATACTATGCTATGACGTCGGTTCCGTCTGCAAGTGGTCTTGGTACGGCGTGTTCTCGTCTTCGTACTGTTGATTATTTTGCTGCGCTATAATAAAAATGGGAGATTTCAGTTTTCTAGGTACCGGTGACGGCGACGACGAGTAACTTCGAGACGGCGTGGGACCGCTCTGCATTTTGGCGCGAAACATTATATTGTCAATTTCGTGCATCGCGATGTCTCGTTGGTGTTCGTCTAATTTTTTCAACTTCTTCGCTAATAATTGTCCGTAGAGTTCATATTCGTCCGTTTCCCGCTTTTCCCCAGTCGGGCATTGTAAATAATTGACTGTACTATCCATTTGTTTTTTTGGATAAATGTACTCGGAGCTATTTCCGCCTTTTTTCCCCTTGGAAACATTCGACGAAATATTTTTGCTTTGTTTTCTGTCGAGTACGCCAATAATTTTGGTTGTATTGTGCTCTAATAAATTGCTATTTTGTGGTGTATACCCACCGGCATTGTAAAACTGAAAAAATAAAATTAATAAGTGTAACTTTATCACATAGCATTAAAAGTGATAACTGGTCGGTAATTAAAATAGCCAACATAAAATATCCCATCCATATTTGACGAATGTTTGTGACACAAACGATATGTCCAAGTCAAATATAGTCATTGGTTGTTACGTAATTGGATCAAACTGGCTCCAACCTTTATCCAAATTTACTCACCTCTTGTTCCAATTGGTTGGTGCTGTCGCATTCATATTTCCCGCCAAGAAAACTCTCCATTAGAGGATAAGCGAACCAAGTTGTACAATAACCATCGTGAGATTTCTTCTTTTTATGTAAATGCATTCTAAATGATGTCATGAGCGATTCTTTCTTTTTCTTAAGATCTACTACAGAAAAGTTGACAGACAAAGCCGACTGTATTCGTAGCCATGCATCGTTATTTTCACTTCTATTTCTGTGCAAAGGATGTTTCGGGTCCCATAAGTGTTGTTCTCGTCTGTACAGTTCCAAAAATTCCAATACGACGTCATTGTTCCACGACATTTAATCTCACAAAATAAATATATGTAAAAACCTTGTACCAAGTCACGAAACTAATACCAAATGCGATCATTCGCCAATAAAAAAATGCACTCCGGCCAATGTTTGTTTATAAATGTATAGGTGTTGGCCCCATTCCACAAATCAATGTTCGCTATGTGGCATTTGACAACCAACCACATAATAATATTCGACTGTATCTATTCGGCCAACATCACCAATATTGGTGTATTAATCAACAAGAAAATAGAAAAAGGTATTTTGTGTTGTTTGCTTTTCTTCTTTTAACCAGGATCAAGCGGGGAGTTATATGGGTTTTGTTTCAGGATATTTTATAAAAGACGCGATTCGTGAAGTTTTCAGAACATCATACTATCTCTTTTTATCTCATGTAATATTGTATATATTTATCTCTTTCCTTTGCGAAATGAATGACATTCGTATATAGAATTCATGTAAAAATCTAGTGATGATCGTTATATCATAAAAAGTTGACATCGCGAAATCGCCTAAATACGACAAGTTTTTATTTATTCAATATTTATGCTTTATGAATAATTGTAATAAAAATTGTACTTACAATCAATTTTATTTCTATCAATCACTACAAGAAATACGGCTTTTTACAGTCTACAGTCTGTCAAGGGTTTTCAATTTTCACTTATTTTCGTATTCGTGACACACTATTCAAAAATACAAAGTACACAAAACCTTGTTTTACTATACAATTTTAATGATCTTGCTTTGCTTGATGATGACCTAAACAATGTTTTTGCCTGCCATGTGAGATGAAAACATTCCCAAATGCGCAAGCGGAACTGCAAAAACTCATATTTTAGGGATTTCTTAATTTTGCTACAATAAAAATATAGATTATATGTTAGAATAATACGTTAACCTTCGATAAAATTGAATAATTACATGTTCTATTACAAACAATTATATCTCGTACCTATTTCTCGTATTGTTTATTTCGATTACTACGTTAAAAATGAATCGACTAAGAGATGACTGTGCTGTGTACTACACTAGTCAAAACAATTTTGTTGGTTTGTTTCGTCATTCGGCCAAAGTCCAAGAAAGTTGATTCATATCAAAATATAAAATACACTTGTTTTACCATTACCCATCCAGTGTTCTGTTCAGTTAACTTAGCGAGCAGTTGATACGTAAAGTGCGTTAATAAATTAGAAAGTACCAATTTTTGTGTTGAATATAATTTAAATCCAAATGTAAGTTTTACGACATTTCTATTAGTTACATTATAGTATTTTAAATGTTACTGAATAATGCAAAGTATGTAGAGTGAGCAACCGTTTCACTTATTATCGTTATTACGGCATTATTTTGTGGGTACATTCTTGGCGAACTACAGAGTACAGCCGGTTTATATTGTTTTTTATTCATGTAGTTTTCCGTTATTCGGTAAACTACCCCCATGATTATTATTCAGCAATAAAAGATATTTATTAATGTACCATTTTATTATTAATAATATAATAATATAATATAATCATAAACCGTAACGATATTAAATTTGTTACATACTGAATATTCTAATTAGAATAATTTCTAAGAATAATGTAGTACCTACCTACATAATATTTTATATGCCCCTCACTATTGAAGTTCATATCGTTTGCTGGGCATAAAGATTAACCATTCCTATTTATGGTATGTACACAGTTTATAGCTGTAGGATTATAAATGCTCTTTGGTTTATTGTTCAGATGCACTATCCATGCAACTGATTTAATTTCAATATTTTTTTTCAATAGAATTTTTCTTTCCATTTTTAAATAAGTAACAAACCAAGCTCTGTTGATTGAGCATATTTGATTTATAACATTAAAGCTTATTTATTCCATAACCACATTTTTTTTAAAATTTTATAGAAGTTGTTTAATATTTTTTTCTATATTTATAATACCTTGTTGTGTACTCAAAATATTAATTAAATATCCTTAGAAGTGTTCCACTTTCTTGGCTCATCCTCAACCCTACAGGTAGTTGGAATTACTCTTTAAATGTGGGTACTTGCACTTCTGACTAGCCCTTTGTGAACAAAAATTTTAGACTTCACAGTAATGTTTCAATAGCATACTCAATGTTCCCAATAGTATCAAAACTGTAAATCCTACGATGAAGACAGAGATACCCATCTTGACACTTTCCTCAGATGGCAACAGAAGTGAGTCAAGCACCGGCAGCATTGCCACAACTACAGTCGGTCCAGAAGGCCATGGCCTTCCCAACTGTGGGGGCAGCGGTCGAACATGTTGGAGCATTCTACTCTAAGGTCAAAGGTAAGAATAAGAAAAGCAGTATAAATATAATTGTTATAATGCCTATCAGTGATGAAAGGTGGTTTCTCGAAAAGGTAGCCCCACTTAACATATAGGTACTAAAACGCATAAATGTGGTCTGCTATCTAACAATAGATTTAACGTAAAAGGGAAGCCAGCAGGAATTGCCTTATATGGACCCTTCACTGCTGATGCCTATAAATCAAGGTGATGGTCAGCCTGGTGGTCACAGTCATGACAAGCTGGTTCCTCAAGTCTGGAATTTTAAATTATCTTGGGGTAATAAGAATTTAAGAATTATTGTTCTCACTTCTCCTTCCTTCCTCAGTTGTTGCCTACTACAGTACTGGGTACACCCAGAATGTACTTTGTAAATAGTAATAAATATTAATAGTATGTTATTATTGTATTCTGCCATGATGCCTAGAATAGGCACTGAATGCTATTTTCCTTAAGATTGCATTTGCATGCAGGTCAGTTATATCATATTTTTTTTTACAATGCTATATCACAAATATAAAGTTAGAGTGGCATTTAAATAAGTTAAAATTTTGATAAAAATTCATTATTATTTATAAAAATTATTAGTAGTTAAAAAATTCCATTATTTTAGTTATTATTAAAGAAATACCAATCCTATTAATAATGCTATGTAATAGTTTTGGCATGTAGGGCTAATAATATCTAATTGAATCATGTTATCCACTTATTATTTGGAAGTGTATATTTACTTGCTTACTAATTATAATATCTTTAAATACATCTATGAGACATTTCAATTATGTTTCTATTTGAATAATAAATGATGCACTACTTATAGAATGCTGACACATATAAATTGCTCAGCAAGCATTTTTTACTAATATACTTTTGTTTGCTAAGCAGTGATAGTTTAACTGATTTAATAACATTCTTACTGGGTCATATTTTTATTGGGTATGGACCAAATTCTTAAATAGCATTTATGTACATAAACATAAGAACCTTGGGTTATTGTGATATAAGTAAAACTACTATTACAATATAGTTAACTTATTTTTATTCTGACAAAATTATTACAAGTATATTAAAATACAAGTATAATAAAATGTATGTTTGACTGGTACAAATAGGAATACCTGAGCTATAGTACAAGTACAAGCATACTAATGCTATAAATAATATTCCATTTAGTATTGTTAGCATTATACAATGAACAGGTCCTATTGTTAGATACATTATATTGAAACTAATATAAAGTTATTATAATGAACATGAAATAACATGGCTGGTTCAGTACAATGAATGCATCTTGACAAAATCATTTCTCAGCCTCGTCACACTCTTAGAAAAATTCCAATATGAAATTTCATTTAATCAGGAGCACACTCGCTTCTGGAATGGGCGCTGTCCACCGCCGAAGCGGGAGTAGTGCTGGCGGCATCCACAGCGGCTCCCTACGTGTCCGCACCACTAGCAGTCGGTGATGCAAAGGTCGCCGCCGCCATCGACCAGCTGGAGCGTCGCGTGCCGCTCGTCACCGAGCAACCAAAGGTCATCGTCGAGACTACCAAACAAGCAGTGCTTTCTAGAATATCGCCGCATGTCAACAAGGTGAGATTATTGTTAATCGGCTGTTAGATACGGTGCAAGGCTTCGATAATCTCAATGCCTGTAACGTGTAATTCAGATTGGGAAGGTAAATCCGGCTTAGCTTTCTTTGTGACGTGTTTGTTTTTCGTCCATACATAAGAATGATTTTACGTTCCCGCGGTTAATGTTTACGAAACGCTGTCAAATAACGTTTATAAAACGTCAGGTTTGTGAAGTGCACTGTAACCAGTATAAATAGAGTTACTAAAAATATGTTTCAGCATTTCCCTCAGACTTGAATGCATATGAGTTTATACTGTGCAGAAAACGGGATCGTTGCCCCAATTTCCTTTTCTTTTATTAAATATGGTAAACGTCGAAAAGGCAACATTATCTCTATAATGAGAAACATAGAGTATAATTTACACTACGCACATTTTTACTGTACTATACTTCAAAAGTTTCCATTAGGATGATCGTGATATGAAACACGAGTGCTACATTCAAAACATGCCTAGGCCTAACAGCAGTCAATCTAAACTGATCGCTTGAACTTTGATTCAAACCCTGTGTTGATATTACGTAGCTACGTGCCATAGCTCACGGACTCTGGGCTAGTGCGTTGTTTACGAAGCCCCAGGCGACGTCTGAAGGTCGCTCAAATGACACTTGAACGGGAAATGTTACCGACGAATGTAATAGTTGCAAACATCGGTGCGGAAGGCGGATTATTAACATACATACATAATTATGTATTATTTAAATAGGTTAACAGGGCGCAAAACTTTTAAATAGTTAATTATTTAAATAATACAAGACTTAAATCAATTAGATTGTGGATTTCATCGACCGAATTACGATAGAAAAGTGTGAGAGAGTTAAAGCGATTATGCACGCCTTGGCATAGAGAATGTCTACGTTACAGACCTATGGTACTGGCCGCACAGTCGTTTTGTCTCGTTCTGCCACACTACTGCCCACTGTGACTATGAATGTAATTTGTACCTACATAACTAAGTCGCGATTATACAGGTGCGGAGTTAGTTGATATTTATTGGGTCAATATATCGTTTTCAAACTCGCGTGTAACTTGTATGCTGTTTATGAGTTCAAGGGGTTTACCTCAATATCATAGATAACTCATTGGTGAGGTCGACGTCAGTTATTAGGTGTGTTAGTGGTAGGTGAAAATCAAACATATTACTACCCCCTTATTCATAGACGTCATTTATCTAACCTCTATCCTTGCTGTGATAACAAGTCTGTTTCTCAGTGCTGACGGCATGGCAGCCTTCGCACTACGTAGACATAGGGCCGTTGTGATTGCCTAATATTGAGACACAACTTGAATCTAGTTGGCTGTCTCCAACTCCAATCGATATTGTAGACATAATTTCGCAGGATATGACTCCCGCGTGACCCTTGAGCACGCTCCTGTAACGGGATGTTCCTCATTACATTATCACAGTGCACCGAGTTGTCATTCCGCTCCGGTCGTTACTGGAAACTTCTGATAATAGCCTTGCGTATCATAAGCTTTTTTGCTAAGTGATATGGACTTATCGGTCGCATAAATATACTACTTAATTAATTTTATTATTGATAAACTTTTTGCTTCGATGTACTTATTGGAAATTGCTTTGTTTGATAAAAGTAGTGGACGTTTTTATGACTTATAAACCATTGCATTGCATAAATAGGTTTAGTTTTTTTTTTACTACAGATTTTCTGTAATTATTTGGAAATTTCATATTCATTTTTCGCTAGTCTTTATCCTAGCAATCTATAATACACATATTATACATATATTATAAATGACTCTCTATTTTTTTTTCATAATATTTTTTAAGTCTTATTATACGTACTTTGGAGAAGGTTTTTACGGAAAGAAAAATGGAGGGAATTGTGCAGAAAGTAGGAAAATAAAAAAAGTTAACGACTCTTTTAACTTCGCGCGTTTAATGCAATGTGAATTTAGCAGGTAACTTTTTTATTTTCGATAAATATAAAAAAAAATAATTTTGTACGTGTGTATCTAACTGAACTCCTAAACCGTTGCACCAATATTTATGTAATTTTTTTGTGCTTTCGGGTGGGTCCCTGGACAGTTTAAATTTACAGTTGGATCCGCTAGTCAGCTTTGTACTCGAGCTCTAAAATTGTATCTCCCTTTTAGAGTAGGATATCCGTCGGGGCCGCTAATCTTTGTTTCGTGAAATTATTTGGACGTAGCTTCCACTCTATCAGCCGTTTTAGTTTTACGGGGCCCCCGTGCTTTGGGGCCCTCTTGGCCCATACCTACATTACACTAAGCGGTCGCTCAAAAGTTCGCACTGCACTGAAGAACAACCAATAAATTTTGATATAGAGCCCGTCTATGGCAAGCTACACGATTATAAGCTCTATGGTTAGTCTCCTCGAATTGATAGCAGTTATCATCGTGATAAGAGTTGATCGCCGAACCGGATTGTAGCTTTACCTCTAATAACATCCTGTTAGTAATAGGATGTATGCGACCTTAATGCCTAGGTGATAGGTCACATGTTCAACATGAAAAAAAATGATAATGCAAAAGTTATCTTATTGATTTAGGTTATCTTTTGCTGTTATTTTTGTGTGGTAATGTTGAACGGGTAATTTTTTTGTTATCAGTGTACTTTTGGAACAAAAGTTAATGTATTATGAAATTGTTTTGTCGTTATCTGTTTGGAAATTTGGTTTATGGAACATGTAAATATGTATATCTACATGTATAGAAGGAAGTTATCATTTATTATATATGTTATAGAATCTTGTTATACTTATTTCACGGGTATTCCTGTTATCCCTTCAGTTCGTTAACTTTATATTTCTTACTAATATCTGTTCATATCGGGGCATGAAATCAGTCCAAACATAATCTTTTGTAATCTAATCTGAAACCTTACATTATGCCCTTGGCCTAATAAATAGAGTTATCGTGACATCACGCATTGATGGCAGGTCTCTCATATGTGAGAGTCCGCCTGGGTACCACCGCAATATTTCTACCGCCAAGCAGCAGTGTGTAGTCACTGTTCGGTTCAAAGGACATTGTAGCCAGTGTAACTACTGGACATAATAAGACTCAACATCTCATGTCTCAGGATGGCGAGCGCAGTGGAATACAAAAAAATACTTTGCAACTCAAGGTGTTGGATGGTGTTTCTACTGGTTATGGGCGGTCGTATAACTTACCATCAGGCGAAAGGCAAGCTCGTCTCGTCATTCAAAGCAATAAAAGAAACATCACTGAAAATTACTAGAGAATTTTTTGATTATAATTGACACAAATTCCGTACTAGAAGAGGCATTTGCCTTGCTGTGGAATATACAAGTAATTCAAATTATATACAAATAAGAATTCATATAGGTCGCGTTACAAGAAGCCGTAGGTAGAATGGTAATTTCGCGGTATGTAGGCATTCGTGCGAATAAACGATCTTGAACCTAATTTGTCGAATGTCGGTATCATTTTGTATCTAGTATGTTTGAAAGTAGAATTATCGCTATCTCTCACACTAGCTTTATGGTGATGATGTTATAGTATAGGTGAATTAACCCTTCTATAACTTGCGGAGTTGAACATGTTTTTGTTACTGTTATTTAGCTGCATGATGCATTTATGTAATTTTAAATATGTATATCAAATATCATATAGGTACTTACTACGAAACTATTTAAATATATATCTATATTTCGTTAAATTAAACGCATATATTTTCTTTCTGTTTTCTTTCAATACTGGGCAAATGTATTATTTCAGTCAAATGCAAATTTCTATTTGTATTCCGTTTGCGTTACTAATTAACACTCATTATAGGTAATCATTTGCAAAAGAGCGTAGTAAGGTGTGCACACGGCAATATTTTATAGCTGCTTAAAGGTAAACAAGTAATAGCTATGAAACATGCTTTGTAATAGCATATTACATACATACATAACATCACGCATTTTATCCCCGAAGGGGTATGCAGAGGCGCAACTAGGGCACCCACTTTTCGCCAAGTATGTTCCGTCCCATGATGTGATAGGGGGCGAGCCTATCGCCATATCGGGCACAAATTCCAGACTCCGGGCTGATACTGAGCAGAAAAACCCAAATATCACTTTGCCCGACCCGGGATTCCAACCCAGGACCTCAGAGCGCTATTGTACCGGACATGCAATACAACTACGCCACCGAGGCAGTCTAATGCCTATTTAGAAAAAGCAAAATGCCTATTTGTAGTTTATAATAGCATATTATAAACTACAAATAGGCATTTTGTTTTCACACAATAATTTATGTTTTCCAATTGACGACACCTCAGGTCCCTTATTTATTTTCTATGACAGTGTAAGTTCATAATGGCCGTGTAGCGTTATCTTCAGTGAAATTTTCATACAACGCGTTATGTAATATTGGATTTTTTATTTAAATTTCAAAGGTATTTTAGCGATTTTCCGGTACTTTGCGAAAAAAAATGTAATTTTAGAGTTACATAACTTTTTGAAGGGGTCGGGGGTGTACAGGAAAACGTTACATGGAGGAATGGGGGGGGGGGGGGGTCAAAAGTCTTAAAAAATTGCGTTACGTAATACTTGAACAGCTCCTAACTAGCTTTTGCTCGCGGCTTCGCACGCGTGACGGAGTTTTGCGGGGTAAAAATCCCGCTATATATTTTCCCAGGATATAAAGTAGCTGATAACTTTCCCAGGGTCTTAAACTATCTCCATACAAAATTTCATAAATATCCGTCTAGTAGAATTTGAGAAAATCACAGACAGACAGAAGAGGGTTCTTTGTTCTAAAATAGTGTAGATTGGCTTCTCTGAAAGCCCTAAGCTATATAAATTACTTTGTTATAGGTTTACGGAGCGCGCGTCGCGGCAGAGGAACGCGTCAAGTCGCTGAAGGAATTATCGTGGGCCAAAGCGAACGCGCTGCTCTCGACAGCGTACGGACAGAAGGCGATGCACGGCGTCGACTCCGGCGCCACCTACGCCATGCAGCTGCTAGATCATTACCTGCCGCCTGTCGGTGTCACTGAGGAGCAATCAAGTGAGTATAGAGGAATTATGGGTTATAGCACTGATTTTTCTCTTTAGTAGTGCCGTAATTAGGGATGCATTGACACCACAACACCCAGTCTGGTCATCTTAGTGCCCTGTGTCTGCCAAGGTTTGAGTCGAAGCTCGCACCAAACGCATGAAAGACCAGTCACCGTACTGGTTTATAGAACTGGAAACTACCACGTAGATGATTAATGATTATATTATTACTGCTAATCAGCCACTATCCACCCATGGCTGGTAATAGCTCTCTTCTCAACCACGCTGCTGTTACCGATTATGGGCGAGCCTCATCCATTGCTTACTAGTATACCTCAATGTCATCTGACCATCGCCCTGGTGTTCTGTCTCTAATTCTTTAACCATTTCTTGGATACCATTACGTGACTGTCAGTCTAGCCGCTATACCACGTCTCTCCACGTCACTATAAATGTCCCGTTTATCTGCACTTCAGCTTAGCGATTCCTAAGGAGTAATTACTACTATATAGTTGCGTTGACGAACTTCATTTGTCCCCAGCCGACATCACCCCGTCGACGGCGGACCCGGCGCTGCACACGGTGCAAACTGTTGGCAGACTCAGCGCCGTCGCCGCGAGAAGGGTGTGGGCCAACCTCGCTTACAAGATCAACGAACTTAGACAAACTGGTAAATATTACTTACACTTAAAACCACCTAGGGAATAACAAGGAGTTTTTGTAAGGCTTTGTATGAAAACTAGAAATAGATATCGGACGGAAGGTTTTAGGCGAATATGACTGGTGACGTCAAACTAGCATTGCAAATGTTTAATATTAAAAATTGCTTTATAGACACATTATATTTAAGGCCAACCGGTGTTAATGGAATTAAGCTTTTGACAATAATTTAAAGTTCAAACTATATGTTTGGAATTCAAAATAATTAATATTCTAGTTTAATCAAAAAATAATTTAAGTAAATTAGAGGCATGTACTTTATCTATGATGGCAATGGAATAATTACACATTCATTCACGTTTACAATGTATTATTACTTTCGTCGCAGGCATAGAACTAGACGTGCGTCGCTATGTGACAGCGTTGCTAGCCGCCCTGCACCTCGCCAAGGTGACGAGCCAGCAGCAGCGCGAGGAGCAGGTGCCTCCGCAGCAGAACAACGCGGAGCCCTCCCCCTCCGGCCCGGAGCCCTCCCACAACACCTGCGAGTCCGCCCCCACCACCACTAACAAGGTGAAATCCACTCCGGAGGCGAAATCCGCGGAGCATTCGCAAAATTAATCATTATATACCTATTATATACAATTAATATAAGTTTTGCATTTGTATAAGTGTAATTGCATGAACGGCTTATATTGGCATTTTATAAAAGGCAAAGGCCGTTAGTCTACATTGCAAATGATTCTCTTAGTTGTAAGCAAGCCACAATGCCGATACACAGGATGTATCCACATTGTTATGGCTGTTAGTTTTTAAGTATTTTATCATATTTACACTGTCAGTGAAGACTGTCTAATGAGTCTTATATTTGTATTTATATGGCATGAATTGTGAAGTATTTTATATGGAATGTATTTTAAATAAACAACTTATACAGCAATAATGTTTTATTGTATAATAATTTACTCCAAAACGATTAACGCTAACGGGTACATACATCTAAATAAATACTTTGTTAGGCCATCTTGTTTTTGAAGCGGTATCTTGAGATATGAGACTTGATATGGACGCAGAGTTGATAACAGCCTTAGATAAAGTATATAGTTATGTATTGAATAGTATTTCACAGTACATTTTATAAACACTCATTTTCTAAAAGTGAACGCAGATTATAAATATTTCAAAATTGAATGATTTTTGACTGAATGAATTAATGAATTTTACATAGATAATAATAGTGATAGAGACGGAATTATGCGAAAATCTAAAACAATTATCACAAGTAAATCATTCTCAATTCCATTTATAATTGTATCAAGCAGTTTCACTTGAGCAATGCAGATTTTATAAAAGCATGAAAAAAAATCCCGCAACTTTTTTACATAATTCCATCCCTATTAACATCCATCGCAACAACAATCTATGAAACACGTACGAAAATATTGTTTTTTTGGCACAAATCATTTTAAATATGAATACTTATTTCTTATTGCAATATTATTTATGCATATTTATTTATAAGATTGCATTTAAGCCATTAGATTAGATACATATTTGCAATTCCTAAACTTACACGGTTAGG
>NC_051135.1:13140131-13159087 GCF_014839805.1 Manduca sexta
TCATACAGTAGTGTATTCCGTATATCATACAGTCGTATAACGTGCTGTACAGTAGAGCTCTAAACGACGCGAGAGAAGCCCCAGGCGAAAGCAAAACAAGATGACGCGAGGGCCCCAGGCGGAGATTTTTTATTGCTTTGAATGACTAGACTAGCTCGCCGTTCGCCTAATGGTAAACGATACGACCGCCCTTAAACAGTAGAAACGCCATCCAATACCTTAAATCACAAAGTATTGTTTGGTATTCTATTGGCTCGCTATCCGGATACATGAGATGTTAAGTCTCATTATGTCCAGTAGTTACACTGGCTACAAGGAGTGAAAAAAAATTACCCAGTTTTAACAGTTTCTCTAAGGTCCTTAAAGGCACCGCGCGAGGGCCTTGTATCCGGAAACTCCGGACGATTGCCTGGTTCGACTCCCCCAAATGCTGCTCTGGTGGTATACAGCTCTCGACTTTGTCCACGAAGCGGCGGCAGAGACATAACTAGCGAACTTAATGTCCACCGAGACTGTATTGGAATAAGTACTGAATATTGAAAATATGTCTTGAAATTAATACATTTACTTAGTCGTCGATGTATTATTATATTACTGCAATGTTACCGATCCTTGGAATATCGTTGGACTAAACATTACAATTGGGAGTTCATAAAGTGTAGAATTCCTAAAATTTTATCGTTTAAATTGAAGTCAAACCCTTGAAGAATGTAATATTTACAAGTGTATTTACATAAAACATATACCACCTCTTTATCCCCGAAGGGCAAGTAGGGACGCAATTAAAGCAGGCACTTTTCATTGTGTATATTAATGTTCTTTGTATGCCTTTTTAAGAACATTGCGCGGAAGAGAATGAGATTTGGTATATTTAAAATTAATATGGAGAAGGAGCACAGAAAAATAAAAATCATTTATGTGTTACAAAGGTTATAGAGTCATACTGGTCATTTATTTTAAAAGGGCAACGTTATTTCTTACATTTAACAAAATCTTTTTCTTATAGGGTTAACTGTATGTTCAAGCTATGTTGGAAAAAGTTCCTGTGGTTTCAGTGATTTTTTCTACTCAGGTGGCCTATTTGTAAAACTCATCGGGCCGCATAAAAAGGCCGGTGGGCCGCATGTTGACTATAGCTGTTATAGAGCCTCCGCTCCTATACACTTCGAAGAGAAGTCATAACTATTAGCATTTTTTTTATAATAAAAAATAGATAGTTTAATAAAGTTCTAAGTTCGACACATGCATTCAAAATATTATATGTAGTATTCATTCATAGTCGTTCAACCATCTATTTAATTTTTTAATTTTATAAAAAATAAAAGGGCTTTAATTTGGTAGAGCCAAAACACCAACACGTTGTAAGACCAATCGTTTATTATAGAAATAAACATAAATGAATTTATAGTTTTGGTCGTCTTATCCTATGGATTCAAATTCATTAATATATTATTTATACGAAATAAATTGTGCTTAGAAGTGCAAAAACAAGACTTATAATGTAGAGAGTAGACTAAAATATTGTTAAATTGCGTTCGGTATGAAGCAAAGTAGGTTGATTCGTTGAAAGAGGCAGCGATCGTTGCGTGCGGTGCAGGTGGAAGTGCGGCGTGCGCCGGTGTCGCTGGCGTCTGGCCGTCGGGCCGCGCCGCGAGGATGCTGCGCCTCTCAATATTGTAAACAAGAGCTTTTTCGATTGGTGGGCGGCAACGCGCACGCGCCGCGCGACGTGATCTTGCAACGGCGTCCTATGTGTTTTTGTTTTTTTATTTCTTCTTATTATTTTGTTGTCTGATTGCATGTGTTGTATGAGAATATATTTCTTATATATAGATGCAATTCGACTGGTTAGCTTTTCAAAATATTGTTTTACTAATGAGGCAATGCTTCAATAAATGTGTATGAAGCTTTCGTTGTTGCTAATATTAAAAATTGCCTAAAAGTCTTGGAACTAAACACAATATATTAGCAAGATAGAGTAATGTATATTGTATATAACTGTTAAAAACAGAGTAAATCCTTGCTAGAAAATTCACATTATAATAAAATTCCTTGTTGAATAAAAAAATAAAACAAGATGTTTTCTCTGAAGTTGGATCATAAGTATAAGCTATATACGATTGTATCATAAAACGAGGCTTTAGCGAATGTATAGAGGTCTGGAGTAAAACTGGATATGCTATGTTGGTCGTTTGTCGGTCACCGGGAGAGTTTCATTAAAGATGAAATCGATCGAAGCTCGGGATAACAAGCCGCCGGCACAAGGATCGCACATGGGGCAGCGCGCGTCGGGGGCGGACATGCGCGGTAGCGCGGCGGTGCGCGGCGGTACGGTGCGGTGCGGGGCGGGGCGGTGTGCGCGGGGCGTGCGGGCGACGCGGGCGAGCGCGTGCGCGGTGGACTCGGGACGCGGGCGGCAGACGCGCCGCGATGGTGGGCCGCGACAGCCGCTCGGAGAGCGCGGCGCGCCCCTGGGCGCCGCGGCATGAGTAGCGCGCCCGCCCGGCCATGCCCGCGCGCCAGCCATGGCGCAGGCCGCGCCCGCGCCCCATCGCACCCACTCCTTCGCGAAGAAGACCTTCCACAAGCCCACGTACTGCCACCACTGCTCCGATCTGCTGTGGGGCCTCATCGGGCAGGGCTACGGCTGCGAAGGTACGCGCCGCGCATGCGCCCGCGCGCGTCGATACCGGCTCCGCGCGCTCGCCGCTGCCGCCCGGCGCCGCCTCGTGCACGACCATCGCGTTATGCAACCCGGGGCCCGAGCCCCAGGCGTGTCCAGCATGTCCGCGCGCTGCGTCCGGCGCGACGCTCGCGGACCGCCCGCGTGCGTCCGATCGATCGCCGCCCGCCGCCGAGCCTCGCGTGCCGACCGCCCCGAGCCTTGCACTTGAAATTTCAAGGGCGGCGGCTGTCGGCTCGCAGTGCCGGCCGGCGGGGCTGCTCGTGCTGGTGACGAGCTGTGACACCGCGAGGGTACTCCAGAGCCGCAGCTCGTCCTCAGTGCTAGCTTAAGGGGCGTCGGACACAAGCGTGGTGGCACATTATGATTGCCAGTTGCAAACCATAGTGGACATTTGGGAGCATATCGATCGATTTGTTTTGTAAGAGGTTTTCGGCAGCGCGGGCGCGTGCATGGGCGGTGCGCGGGGCGCGGCGCTGCATCCCCCATGTTCCTTTAGCTGTAAGCTAGATGTTGTGATCATATTCTTGTGACTACGTGGAGCTGTCTGTAGCTGCGTGGCGGTGATGGTATGACAGCGGTGACGGCGGCGGCTCTCGTCGCGAACGCGATCGTTACGACGCACTACTGACGTCAGAGGACATTTTGATTTTGCTAATGTTTTGATTCGGTGACCTACAAGACCGCCCCAGTATACTTATTACGTGGCTCCCCGCGCTGTGCTGTTTAACAGCTCCACCGCGGATCTTACTCAAACCATTAATGCACGATCAATATTTATATCATTTTACGACATCGCAGATCATAGGAGTGACGTGAACATTCTGTTGTGACCTCTATAGTTAACTCTATTATGCAATTTTAAGTATTAGTCAGCACATGCGTTGTTACGTCACTGTACTACAGACAGGGCACAGACAACATTTTTCGTCCAGTGTAATCTATAGAAGGAATTTTGCCGAATGCACGAGCTAATTAGGCATCTCTAGCTAAGTTCGAACTCAATAAAACCAAGCAACTATTGCTTTTTAAATAATTATTTTGTTCAACTATGTTATCAACATAAACCAACATAGTACAATACTAGAATCAAAATCAGGACACGCCTATTATCAAGTTAAATAAAGCAATACCTAATAAAGAGGATTTATTTCTAAAATTTCAATATTTGCATAAATTAGGTCAGGCAGAATTATAGGGCGGGCCCAGCATTGGACGTACTTCAACAACATATTACCCCTACCACAATATTTTTACGGCAAAATAGAGTTATGGTATTGCCTTTTTATATCCTTACTAGAACTGGTTGCCTCTTCACTTACTCTACTTGTTTATTGTTAAGTTGTGATGAAAACGCATAGATAATGTTATGCCATCGTGTTTGGACCAGCTTTTTGTTCGGTTTTCAACGAAGATTACGGTAGCCATGTTGTTTTCTTACACCGCTACGTTTCTACAATAATATTATAGATAATTTATTTCAAATGTACATAATGGCAATGACGTTACACTGGATGAGATGAAAGGAAGAGTGTAGGATATTTTATGTCCGTGACAAGGAAATTTAAGTCGCGACGAACGCTCAGATTTTGCCGGCCGGTTTTAACTAGCTGTACAACTACTGATGCTAAAAAATTCCTCGTCGGTACTTCAATTTGTAATAGTCGTTCAATAATATATATACTTTGACCTACCAACTCCATTCTTTTGTTTTTTACATAGATAATCTTGACTTAATTCAAGATACAGGATTTTGTAAACCTTGTTACACCGCCACATGTAAGCCTTTTACTGGACAAACTATTTTTTTTTCAGATAACCTATTTAAAGACTTGGTTTATATGAATGCCCAAATTTCATTCAAATCGATTGACCGGGTTATTTTTAACATCCAAACATAGAAACCTTTACAATAACTTTCACTTTTATGTTAGTAGGTACTATTGGCGTTTTTCCACGCTAAACATTTAGGATTCAAATAATTGTAAGTTTCTTATTGGAAATCAAAGATGCGTCCGTAATCAGTTAGATATCATTCATCTATATTTATTTATTTAAAACTTAATTGCACATCGTAAATATAAGAAACAAGACAAATTTGTATACAGACGGTCGAAATGATTAAAACATCGGTGGTACAAATGGCGGTCTTATCGCTCGAGGCGATCTCTACCAGACAACCATTGGATGGAGATGATAAAATAGTCGGATAAGGGCAGTTTAAGGCGTACGTAAAATAAAAATACAATAGTTTGAAAATTTTACGGATATTAATTAGCCTTTTTAAAATAGGCGGGTAGAAGTAGAAACGTTATTATTCCTATTAATCGAAAAGAAATATAAGGATTCCGCATTTCTTCAGCAACTTCATCAATTATCGGTTTTATAGTAATGTAGTTTTTCTCAGCATAAAGTTATCAATATAGTAACACCATAACTATATTTTATGTAAATACAATAAATCCTGAATTCTTTTTAACATCTAAATATTTTGGAATAGGGAAGATTATATACGTTCTACAGAATAAAGTTTAGTTACTATGTTAAATATAACTATACAACTTTAACTATATTTTTTACATAAGTTGAACGTACCCAACCCTAAATAATGCTCTATTATAACACTAAGTTAAGTCCTCTTGTTTGACAACATAACATATTTAATTTACTTATTTATAATATTGCATCGTCATTTCTTGTCATGTTTTAACTTTAAATTAAGAAGTTGCAAAAAAAGTACAATAATAATATCATATACTTGATAGTTAAGACTTCAACAAGAATAAATGAATAAAGCAAGAGCTCTAACTACGCTCAATTTCTTTATATCAATATAAGTATATGAAAAGGACTCTGCAAAAAAACTAAAAATGCATCACTTTAAAAAACCCATACCGGTTTTGAACACTTCATTAAGAAAAAATAAATTTCGTCAGACTCGTATAAAGTAGCTACTTATGCTTTTAAATAAAACAAGCTAATTATGACAAAGAGATTTTGTGTTTTTACAATCACTTAATACAATCTCACATCTCCATTATTCGCCTCCTTATTTTGTTTATGTTTTTAAAGCTAAGAACCAAAGAAATTTCAAATATTAAAGGTCCTTCGAGCTTCTGGAAATCCCACTCATCTACAAAACGCAACATTCATGTCGATTTACTAGCAAATGAAATAATGGTGCTACTTCAGTCACTCCAAATCATTTATGCTATCTACAAATATGTTTACAGCGCAACTCTCCCACTATGACTATCAAGTTCTTGTGTAACTTTATTTCAGTACTAGGTGTTGCTCTCGGCTTCGCACGAGTGATAAGCTTTTTGATAAAAAAAATCCTTAGGCATTAGCGATCCATAGCTTCCTATACGACCTCAGCGCCATCTATTCAAATATCAAATTAAAAATTCAAATATTACTTACGAGAGCAAAGTACTTGGTTAAAAAGTAAACCCATATGTTTATCCAGGACAAGGTATAACAGTGTGCTAAATTTCATTTAAATCCGTTCAACAGTTATTGCATTTATTTCTAACAAACATTCACATGTTGTCACTCTCTCTATTCCCTGTGCCAGTGAGTAGTGTTCCAAAATAAAAAGTAGCCAAGTGTTAATATAGGGCACCATTTATCTGCGAACCCAACTTTTTAAACATATTTTCCTATTATGGGTGATTGGCTAACAACCATTGAAACGTCTTTATAAACTTTATCCACGTATTAAAAGTACGCCATCAAATAGGTACAAAATTATATGTAATAGTGATCGTCGAATTTAATATATTATTTGTAACACATATTATATGTATATAAATTATATTATTTTTTTTGCACTTCTCTATATGAACTTTAATCGTGCCAAATCTACTTTACGCGGAATGTTCTTAAAAAACGTTTTTTTTTCTTCACGTTATTAATATATACATTTGTTCCGTATACAAGGTTGAAATCTTACCACAATGGCTCATTAAAAAAGGCCTGTTCCGGGATCAGTCTGTGTACGTCCAATTACGTCAAGTTGGAATTACCGTGACCGTCGAGAGACGGTGCATTTCTAGCTGGCAGTCATTTTAATTAGACTGCATAATACTTATAGCTTGGAGTTTATGGACAACAAATAAAATGACAACTTCTGCATCATTGTGCCTATTCTG
The DNA here is from genome assembly GCF_014839805.1 of Manduca sexta. Lineage (NCBI taxonomy): Eukaryota > Metazoa > Arthropoda > Insecta > Lepidoptera > Sphingidae > Manduca > Manduca sexta. The sequence goes on from NC_051135.1 coordinate 13,146,969, forward strand.
TTGCCAAGTAGTGATATGCAAGTACTACTGAGTTCTGATTGTCTAGTATAATAATTAGACATTATAAGACTAAACATTTAATATCTTCGGACGCCAGAAGACAAAAGTTTTGAGTGCGTACCCACATTTCAAATGCTTCGGTGTTACCCAATTCTAAATTGTCATTTACTATGTACAATTCCAAACACATCTCAATACCACATTGGCCGCCCTGGAGATTGAACCTGAGTCTCAACAGTCAATGGTTTGCAGAGCAATCAATAGAACACAAAAACCTAAACAACCAGTCTTAGAAATCTATTTATGAAACTCTTATCAAATATCAAACGAATATCCGTTTTAATTATTTAATTGATATCGGAATGTACAAATCTTCACATCCAATTTCTCGAGAACGGAAGCTAAATTGGATACACGTCTCCCGGACCTCTATGCCTAATACCTTAATCTATCTAGTCTATGCCACCTTAGATAGGAAAATCCAAATTGCATTTCCCGTAGCCGTAGCAATCGTTGGATTTATTGGCCGTAGCCAGTCGTAGCACGGCGTAGCGGAATTATAATGACCTCTGCTACGTTCGTAGCACCTCTACAATTTCAAAATAAAGATGAAATAGGCATAGTTAGATGTATACACTTCAGTGGCGAAGGGTGAAATTTTTCAAAAGGTAACCTGGTGTAAAAAAAATTGGCTTCAGTTAAGATATCGGGGCAATTTATTGGAAAACAAAAACGAAGACAACGAATTAGTCTTGAATCTAAATCGACAAACATTGACATGCCTACTAAATTACCTATTATGCGTAAATAATTGAAACATCCATAAAATCGAACAATAAACGTAGATAATTCTCCTTCCATTAATCACAAATATAAGTACTTACCTATTAATTTATTATAACAGCAACAAAAGTAAGTATTAAAATAATAACCACACTACCTACCTAAAAGTATCTGTTTATTTTCAAAATAAAACTGTAAATGTAATAGAAATTGGTATCACGATCGCCAAACAGACCAACTGTTTAAGTCTACCTACATGATAAACATATATAATTATAAATTTAAATTATAATCAAGAAAGGTTATTCGGTAACTTTTGCTTGTATCGTGGTGATATTTAAAATTCAGTAAAATATAATATTTATTTTCTTCTAACAAACATTTTGTGTCTGAAATCAAAACTTTCAGATCTACTTCAAATATTTAACCATCTAAATACTAATATGTGAAATCACATACTAATAATATACTTACGTAAAGGTAGACATTATGTGATCACAAAGTAGTTAGTTATTTCCATTATAATACAATTTTATTTGTAGTTTCTAAATAAAGCGCTGGTAACTAAATATCACAGAACTATCAAAAATAAAATGAATATGACAATTTACAAACACCGCAACTTGGTAGCATAATAAATTATGACGTTTGAAGGACGTAAAAGCGACAACTATACAAAGTCGGTTAACGTGAAGCCGAACTAGCGCGGGTTACCTTTGCCCATATCTTCCGCGCGATTTCGACAAATACTGGCATAGAAAGTCATAGAAAGTGCTGCCATCTATATTAAAAACATGCTACGACATTAAGCCGCTTGACAGCGGGTTACCTTGCGCCGGTGGCGTCACAATTTCACTTTGGTAACGGAATTTCTGGGGAACTAAATACAAGGTGCGCCATCTAATGTTATTTAGAATAAATAATCGATATCGATTAAATTTAATAAACATCGGGCTAATGGCCGATAGATGTCATTATTAAGTTATCATTAATTAATAATTTAAGCTATTATAATTATTGTTCATTGTCTGATATGTTTTAAATTTAAATTTACCTATTAAATATATTGTTTTGTATCACCGAAAACCTAAAAGGGAAGCCGGTGGGAATCGGCTTGTATGGACGCTTCGCCACTGATACACTTCGTATATTCGTATTGAAAAATAAAGAATAAAAAACATATTAAATTAAAAATTATTCAAAATTGAATGTGAAATATGACGCCTTCTCTTTATCATTTTTCAAACCAAGGAATATGATGGCGTAATCCAGCGGCGAAGGGTCCATATACTCGATTTCTGTTGACTTACCTTTATGTAGAATCTAATTATCATTAGAACGATTTGCAGGCTGTATTTAAGCATATTTATTTATTTATTTATTTAAGGACCTCCAACAAAGGATACACGGCATATAATAAATACAATGTCGTAATATTGGTACAATTAACAATGTGACGTGCCTCTTCAATTATAGGAGACCACAGCATGCAAATTTATATATCAGTACTTATATATTGTGTCGGGTTCCCTTTTGAAAAATTTCACCTCTTGCCATTGGTATAATCTGTAATTTAATACTGAAAACAGTAAAGTGATGTAAACTGCTTACTAGTTGCAATATTGCTTCATCCAAACACAGTAAACAGTATAGTTAGTTAAAAACTCTTTGGCTTTATGAAAACATGTGTGACTTGTTTCTGTTTTACTAGTTTTACTAACAGCTATTGCCGGGTAAAAGTCCTGTAAAACTTATAAAAAGTATAAAGAATTTATTTAAATTTAGTGTAAAACGTATTTCTTTAGCAACATTTATTTCAGCTATTCAAATCGATAAAGACTCGCGACCCATTTCTGCGTTTTTTCCTCTAAAAACACATATCGTAGGTTGAAATCTATATTAAATATGGCCGTAGATTTCCTAATTAACACGGAATCAAATTAACTCAACGAGTCGTGGCTGTAGTTATCGACTTTTATATGAAACAATATTAATACAAATAGTTTATCAATAATGACCATAACAGCGTAATGCACGTCACCATACACTTTTATTTCCCTATTAAAACCGTCAACGTGTCGTCACGCCATACAAAAACGTATAGCGTGTTAGTACAAGTGAGCGGCGCGTTCCGTTTCACGCTATCTCGCGGTGTGCACAATGGAGCGTGACGACAAAGCACACAATGCTAGACACTTGCAAGTGGAACACGCTGAGATAACGCGGGACGGACTGCGCTTTGTTCATGCCGGCACCTCTTTGTGCCATAACAATTAATATTGCGTTTGATTGTCCATCGCGTAAAGTTTTATGTAGTGTCACGTGAGACGTGACGGGTGAATGTATGTTCCCTGGAAAATAACCGGTTTAAGACAGGCTTTTGTATTTAATAAGGTTTAAATTGTATGAAATTTGTTATATTCGTATGAGCACATCCTATTATTTTGACTTTTTCCTGTTTTGCCGATTATGTTACCGGACTCTGTTAAATCAAATTAATATTGATTGACAATCATAGCAGTATGTTAATTTTCGGTGGTTATTATAGGACGACAATCAAAGCACCAGTTATAATCAACATGCTAATAAATGGCAAAAAAAATTCTACAGCGGACTAGGGACTTGTTTAGTTTTTTGGAAAATGACATGTCAACTACATGACTGTTAATTTTAGATATTTTAATTTCTGACTTTGCTGCTTTACCATATTTCTGGAATGTATACAGTTATTATGCCATCTTTAACGAGTCGCATAATTTGTAAAGTAGAATACATGCCCCTAGATTTTAAATATTTACATAAATCCATAAACTATTCCAAAACCTCATTCTTACACAAAGACTGGCAGAACATAAACAATTTTTTTTCTCACCAAGCCCTGTTTATTGACGTTCTAAATTTAAAACTCCTTGCTCTTGGGCGAAATACATAAAATGGCACAGGCAGCTATGGCGAGCCACCATCCAGGGCTACGCCCGGCGTATGTAGGCCAGCAGTGACGTCACGAGTGATGACCCACTTCCATTGCCATTGAGAGACGCGCGTCAATGGTACGCTCCCCTACCCCCGCACACCTGCTGTGCAACAAGCCCCCGGCCCGGGGAGGGGGGCGTGTCAAATTTGATATAAAAATAGCCCGTACACGATAACAGCTCGATACTAGATTTTATCACAATATTTTTAACTATAAGGACATTTTTCAGTTTAACCAAACAAGGAAATACAAGTGCACGGTATTGAAGTTTTCCAACTGGAAAAAGCACATAGAATTTGTGTTAGGAAAAGTGTAAGGAAGTTGGGATCACAACTAAAAGCAACTTAAAACTTATTAAGCGTATCGTAATTTTACGATTGAAAATGGCATTTAGAACGCCTTTAGTTAGTAACAACCACGATATGGTGTACAATTTACACGTATTTCGTAGCAGTAAACAGATAATTAGGTACAGTATGTTTCAAAAAACTTCCACACGAGGCAAACTAATGAGACCTGGTTTTGAGTTCTATGAATAGTTCAAGTTGTAGGATATTGAAAACACAATAAAAGCATCGTAATGATGACTTATGGTAAAATATGGAGTAAAATTGTTTACATTGTCCGATAGTTCTATTAAAGTATTGTATACCAATAAGTTTTTAGGTCACACGAGTTTTCTTGCTAGCATACACAATTCGTAAAAGGCATATTTTCTAGTGAAATTATACTTTACTGTGCAGTTCATAAAGCTAGAATTCCTAAATAAAAATTTAACAATCACGAGCATATTCTCTTTTCAAATTCTTTCAACCAGTTTCACGTCTATTTGGCTTGTATTCATGTCATCACAAACAAACAGAATTACACCTTGTTACGTTTCTTTTGAGCAGGTCTTTTCTTTTAAGGTCACTCCGGGTGACGTCATTAGCCAACAGTAAATATCCCACACTGAGCACACAGCAACACAAAAGAAACAGTTGCAACAAAATGTTACATGAATGCACACCAACAAAGGACTTTGCACAATGGGTGAAAAGTTTGCCCGTTGAGCCGGCGCTGGCGCTCGATCTATTATTTAAGTCGTGCTGACAAAGGCTTAAGGCGCCGCGGCGTATGACGGCGTGGCGCATCACTAATGCAACGCGCTCTTCTTTTGTTTCAATACTAATGATGTCTTCACATTTTTGTATCCTAACTTCAATGGAGGAGTTATTACTCTTATATTTGTCAATCGTAATCCAAAATCAGGACCTCAGTGATCTATTCAGTGGACCTTAATTGGTTTTTTGCACCTTCCTTGCTACTGACTAATAAATAAGGCTCCATTTCAAATGTTTCTAATTAACTTCATCCTGATAATTACAGTACGTTAGTAAACATAAAAATAACCGGTCGGTCAAGTGCGCGGCGCGTGCGCACCCACGCGCTCGGATCCGAATTAAACGGCTAAACTCAAGTTGACCCACATCACAACCGGACACACACTTTCGTGATCAACTGTACTATTTTACCACACTTTACTTATGAAACTTTATTTTACTCTATTACTAACATGTTTAGTTATGAATCTTAACCTGATTTTATTTTTTTATTTTTTTAACCAGCTAGTGGTCGCGTCTTCTTCCCTTTCTACTTGACAGTTGTTGAGATCGGTACGTTTCTTATTTTCTAGAAGGAATGATATTTAGTAAAACGTCCATATAAGATGGCAATAGGTATAAGTTAACTAACACCAAAGACAAATTATTTGTATAGAAATTGGTAAAAGGCCCGTTGATTTTATTCCCTTCGATTTTTGAACTTTCTGATTAACATTCTCTAAGGTAATGGAAATCTCGTTGGCCCAGCTAATTTTGAAATAATTTCATGACGGTATATAAATAAAACAATATTAAATTACAAAATTTTTAATAATAAAAGCATCAATAAAACAAAAACAAATTTCGAAAAATTGGTGTGTAACAATAGGTGCCCTCATACCTCTGCCTCCTCCTTCGAGGATTGAGGTGGTTCTTGTATTCGTGTTTTGTTTAAAAAAAAATCCGTTTTGGATGGGACGTCTTACTTGATTTTTCATGGTTGAAGCTTTTAATTATAAGAAAAAGTATTATGAAAATTGCAAGATTATAATCATTGAATATTCACATCTATAATTTATAACAAGAAATCACAAATCATATTTACGTTATAATAAAGAAAGATTAGTTATTAAACTCTTTTCCAGTACAATTCAAAGCATACGCATGTTTCAAAAGTAAATAAAATTTAAAACGAAAACCAAACGAATTCGCGAAAGTTTAAAAATCAACGAAATATATGAATGAGATCGCCACAAAGTTGTGATGGGCGACATTTGGGTCAAACAATAGCTCTATTTATATCAACTAAATCTAAAATACACACGTATTCCTGTACGCACGGACGGAAATAACCGCCGTGTGTATTAGTCGCAGTTAACATTGCGCGGCCAGGGTTGCGTAGCGCACTGTCATCTCAGGGTGTTCGCGAAAAACGACACATTTTAATGGCAGAGTTGCGAAAGGGAATTATTTAGAATCTATTCAATGGTATACTTCATTTAGATTCTGTCAATAATTAACTTTAACACGAGCATGCAGTTTTATCAATTTGTCTATGGTAAACACCAGTAAAGCGGCGATTGCCTAGTTGGTTGTGGAACGGACTGCCGAGACGAATGTCCGCAGGTTCAAAACCCAAGGGCACCCACCTCTAACTTTTCTAAAAATTATGAGTACATATTCTTTGTGAATCATCGCTTGCTTTAACGGTGAAGGAAAACATCGTGAGGAAACCTGCATACCTGAGAAATTCTCCATTAGGAATTTTCGAGGGTGTGTGAAGTCCACCAATCCGCACTAGGTCAGCGTGGTGGACTAAGGCCTATTCCCTCTCAGTAGTAGAGGAGACCCGTGCCCAGCAGTGGGACAGTATATAATACAGGGCTGGTATAATATTATAAACACTAGTGGCGAATAGTCCATACGAACCGATTCCTGTCGGTTTCACTTTATGTAGAATTTAATAATTATCATTAATTAGAATTACGTGCAGACCGCACTTACCTTTCAGAAAATTTGACCTTAGGCCACCAGCGCCACATTATATACATTTTCAGTAACTTATATAAGTGATAGATACTTTATATTCAGTTTTAGTTCGACTAAAGTAATGGCACATAGCATCTAGTTTTTCAGTTTCAGAAGTAGGTACATTGTATTATTATTTATCAATTTGGGTATAGTAGAGCGACGACATTATATAACTGTTAAGCGGTCCTAACCTGGTATGGAGGGCCTCGGTCAGTTTCCATTTTACAGCTTTCCATTGTGTGCGTTGAATAATCGCACATAACTGTAATCATTCCTTCCAATATCGATAACGCATTCGGCAGTATCCTGGTTGGTAGTGACCGCTTTTTTAAAAGATTCCTTGCTCGTTTTAGGATTTATTGTGAATTGCTTGCTTTAACACGGTTAGAAATAGAATATCATGTTGCTATCTCGAAAAGTCCATTTGTTGGTAATAGAGAGAAGTAATAACTAAACAAAATCCGCTATATAATAATCCAGACACAGATCGACCAGTAATACATTGCCTAGCAATATCCTCCAGAATTGTCCCCCAGTTTCTCATTGGACTTCGGCAATGTATAAATGGCAACGTTGAATATTTAGATATGGTAAGGTTAAGTAGCCACATGTCAACTGTCCACCAATCATCCATAGGGTGTCCAAAATCAAAATTTCCCTGCAAAAATTAAATCACAACACACTTTTGCAAACGGTAACCCTAATGCGACGGCCTACTTCAGTTTAACGCGCGCGCGTCCAACGTAAACTGTTAAAAATAATGGGCCAGCACTTATACAATATAATATAACAAACTCGTCCGAGCATAAAACATACGTTTCATAACTAAATCAACTCCACTTGTGTCCAAAATAACCACCATTCAAATTCTATTAGCGTTGTTCTTTTGTTTCGGTAAAAGATACCCTCTTGTTTCCAATGGCGATGCGTCTATACAATCTGAGTCCTACCGGCTTACTTTTTAGGTTTATTTACGATTGTCTTCGTTTCTGTTTTGTGTTAGATTGGCCGCGATACGTTAACTAATGCACTTCTTTGGCCTTTTGAAAATTATCACCCTTCGTCACTGCTTGTTTCGTAGTTCACTGATATTTAATGTATCAATAAATGGCAATATTAGAGGTATAACTCTACATAAACTTGCTACGAGTGCTACGATCGTCGTAGCAGTTCGTAGTAAGGTCTGCGTAGGCCTTGTAGCCTCTACATAAAGACTACAACACAATTAGATGTTGTATTATTATGTGTGTATATAATATATAAAAAAAGAATATTATTGGAATAAAAATTCAATAATATCAATAATTCTTATTTCTCCCTAGGATAGGTAGAATGTAACTAACGTTACCTTAGTCCTATAAAGTATTTAATGAAACAACTTACACAGTCGTAACGTCTTTATATAAGAAAGATATTGATAATCCATTAAACGATTCATATTTTTACGTAGTTTAATTCTAATATCCACAAAAAACAATCATTATTTACATTGAAAGTACAATGTTACATCTCTTGAATGATACACAAGTATTCAATTACGGACTATATCCAACTTAGTTACCACTACATGCCTGATTACCATGGACATGGATAATATCATTTCCTAAAAAAGAATACTCATTGTATTCAATGTAAAAATACAACCATCAGCATTATTTGAAATAAAACAATTTTTTCGCGTTTTTCTTATATAAGAGATCCAGCGACCCGCCCCGGCTTCGCACGGGTGCAATGCTGATTCTAAGTACACTACAGAAAAACTGTGAACGTTGTATATAAAAACATAGCTGCCCGCTCTGGCTTCGCACGGGTATAACATAACAAAAGAACAGTATTTCTCCACTATTTAATGGATGTTATTATACATAAAAACCTTCCTCTCGAATCACTCTATCTATTATAAACCGCATCAAAATCCGTTGCGTAGTTTTAAAGATTTAAGCATACAAAGGGACATAGGGACAGAGAAAGCGACTTTGTTTTATACTATGTAGTGATATAATAGTATAAAAAAACGCGATAATGTCTGAAAAATAGTTTTATTTCAGTGTCTAACAATTGCGTAAACATAAGACATCATCAGATTTTTTTTTGAACCCCGCCTTTTATTTGTAAAAACTTAATATCAGGTATGTCTTAATAATGGTAATATCATGGTCTTTGTAGAAACAAGACATTACCATAGATGCCCGTAAACCTATATTCTTGCATAACACGCCTTTTCTGCTTCGATTTCTCAGTGACAAACCCAAGATCCGTACAATATCAGTCGATACGTTCTCATTCGGCTACATGTTGAAAAGCACGTAGCCAGTTAAATATAGAACGTGTAGTGTTGTCAGTGTAAATAAAACTACGTGACGTCACCGTGTAGAACTACCTCGTTATGTGTCATTTTTGATTGTTCGTATGACAGGCTTGAAGATCTTGGACTTTGATTAATAATTTAGTTTTCTCTGGTAGAGGTATAAATCTTTATTTCCACCTGTACCAGATTATATCTTAGATGATATTGCTTTCAATAACACCTTATTATATCTTGCTTATTAACCCTTTTGTGAAATGAATTAAGATTGCATTAATTCTTGTTTAATATAATCCTTCTATCAAATGGTAATTTCAGTGCCGAAATTTGGAGGTGCTATTGCACTCTGCTATTTGGAGAATAGAGTATTTCGGAGTATTTCGGCGTATACTATCCTTCCTTATTTATGACAACTAAAACAAAGAAACAATTAATTTTAGTACTCATTCTGTTCTCTATTCTACTTCCTGGGTAGATACTTTTGTCGTAAACACTCTTTATGCCATAAATCTGGCACACAACTTGATCATCCCCTAATAAATCAATTACAATGGCTGATTTATCATGGCTATTAACTTTTACAATTCACCTCTACATTATTATTAGTTCCTCCCAATAACTCGTTTAATACTCGTGTCCATAAAGCGTCGCTTGTAATGTCTATTTGCAGTCCACTTACTTGAATTACTTAAAAGCGGCACGCGAATGCAGTGGGCGCGCGCGGATACGTCACAAATTCGTATAATTAAGGAAATTGTTATTCGATAACTGGCAATACTGAGCCTCGATTATGGTTTTTATGTTAGACTTTATTTTAGATTGTTTTAAGATTCGGCTTTTCGTAGGGCATCTTAAATCTATAAATTTATGTTACGTTTAAGTTCCAAATAAAATGACATCGAATCAAACTGAAAGAATGCGTTTGTGGAAATAAGTAGTGACTAAAACCAATATTTCTTTACGGGTGTTTTTCTGTTACAACTTATGTATAACATAATTTTTCAATTAAAAAAGATATACTAGTTAAGAAAATAATAATCCCAACCCATTTAAAATACTATGCATCTGCAAAATAGACAGTATTTTCAGTTAGTAATTGTCATTTTTAAATGTTATCAACTATCGCATTTGCCCATCTCGTGATACACCCCGTGCCCGCCTAATTTCTGTATTACATCGGGGTGTGGGATGCGGGTAAGGGAGTGCAGCGGAGAGGCGCGGAGGGGCAGGGGGTTGTACTGTGACCCGGCGCTCCAGCGCAGAACTGTGCCACGCGTGACGTCAGAGGGCGGGCCGGATCCGACCCACCACCGATCATTATACATCCCACCGAATGTAGGTCAACGAACTTATGAATTTATAAATTGATAAATATTTAATTGCAATCCATTTGATCAATTAATGTTAGTTGATTGAATATCATTTATTTTAGTTTTAAAAGCAATCAAAGCTCCAAACTGTACTTGAATTGCTTAAGTTTCGTTTTTGGATAAACAGTTTTCTTAGATATTACTTCATGATAATTAATATAATTTGTATATAACAGAAATACAACAACGACGTTGAAAATTTAGCCTTTCTTATTTTGGCACTTAATTAAATATTGTTCGATATTCGGCTTTGCCTTTTCTTCATAAATACAAATAAAGTTTACTATGACGCAATGAACCCTTAAAACATTGATCAGAAATAAATAAGCCCTTCTCGGCCCATCCTATATTATTTTTAATTTTTATCACAAAACAATAATTATACAGCACACAGAGAGTGCTTCAGTAAGTAGAAAAAAGGACAGTTTCGGGGCTTTATTATTATTTTATACAAATATAATATTAAAAATAGATATATCTTATTTTATAAAAACCATAATAACTTTTAGCTTTTGAGTGCTTTGACTGAATTCTTGAGAACTCTGTAATGCTTTACTGCACTTAGAATCCTAAGTAATAAGTTAATATTCGGAGAACAGATTTTCTGTATAGGTATTATGAGCGATAAAGATTATAGAAAGGCATCTTGCATCAACCAGCAGAAGTCCCATGAGTCGCCAAGCCACGTGTTTAATAGTATTGTTTACAGTGCGCGCGCAGGTGTCGTGCAGTTCCGGGCTTCGGCTGACGTCGTTTGATGTGCGCCCGCGCACGCACTTACAGGCCTTTATTTTATCGGCGCCCATTATTGTGCTATTCGCGTAACACTGTCCACTAGTTAACGTCACGGGTTTGTTTATTGTAAATTTTATTATTATGTTAATTTCCTTTTATCTTTAAAGCGTAAAAATGTTGTGTATATGGAAGTTATGTCCGGTTAGTGTTCTTAGCTTTACAGTGGACAGCTATAAAACTGTGACTTAATTCTAAACTTAAAAACACTTGAGAAATTAGAGTTAAGAGGTTAGCATTTGATTATAAAAATGTAATTTTAGGAAATATACAGGTATTATTATAAATACTATAACATATCCGAACGTGGGTTTAAAGTTTTGAAAAATATTTCTTTTGCGGTTTAGGTTTTAGTTTTTGCTTGTTTGTTTGAATAAATTTTGTCACCACACAGAAAGTTAGGCTTGCGGTGATTATAGCAAAAAAACCTAATCCTTTGTGCATGATACGCGGAAATTCAAGTTGCGCTGACTGTAGGTACGTCACAGTAATGTTAATAAGGGCAGATAGAAGAAGAAAGTTGTTCCATTTTCTATCTTGTATTTCGTTACTGATATTTTCTGAAACACCGAACGACTGGACATACGTTTTTATATTCAAGACCCAAATATTTTCCTGACAGGATCGTGATATATTCTTAACAAGATAAAGTAGTCTTGAATAACTTAAGAAAAAGAAAACAACTTCGCGTTTACAAAAGTTGTTTGCGTTGTCTTCATTTATAATTCTCGGCAAACATAACAGAACAGCGGCGGTCGGCTCACGCTCAGCCGCGAAGGGAT
>NC_051135.1:13159587-13178178 GCF_014839805.1 Manduca sexta
TTACGTCAGACAATTGTATAATTTATTGCTTTTTCTGTTATTGTATGATAAAAAATATAATTTGATATTCTACCAGTTTTAAATTTTTGAAAGATATCATTTATTATATTTTTGTGTGGTTGTAATGGACAATAAGCAATTTCAAATAATTCTAATTTAATAAATGAAAATAATCCACTAAAAATAGTTTTTTGCATAACACGTAACATGTTATTTTTTTTCATTGTTATATCCTCAAGTATCCACTATTCTTCCTTCTAAAATGTTTGTTCAAACATTTGTATATGTATATTGGTGACTATTGTAAATATTATGTCGTATGTATGCAAGCGGTCGCCACGCTTGTTTGTTAGCGATGCTTCTAGCGACCACTAGCAATGCTTTGTAACCAGTGTTAAAAGGAAAGAATAAAATGATGATTTTATACTGTGTTTTATTTGGATCTGGTATAAATACTTCTTTTCGTGAAAATTAATCAGTGGACATAGATCTTTTGCTCGATTAAACCTGTTAATTTTGGTTCGAATTAAATGTTATTTCTTGAAAAAAATGTAATTTTAAATCAATCTATTGCAAATAGATCGTGGATTTATTCTACCTCTATGGACTACGTTTCGTGCTGCAAAGTTTGGTAAGTTTAGTTCTTTTGTTTATGGCTTGGAATATTTGTCGTTTGAGCCAGTTTTATGGTCCTCGTACTTTAATATTACAAAAATTACATAGTAATTTCTAGACTTTTAATTTAGATTGACTGCATGGAAAACTTAGTGTTAGAATTATCTATCACCGGGTAAAGATCCAGAGGCAGATCAACATAAGGTGGAATACTGTGATGAGAAATGAGAATGTCAAGTATCCGAAGACATCTTAGATAGAGCGAGGTGGAGAAGAAAAATGCGGGAACTCTGGCATCTCTCATCTGACCCCATCATTATGTGGGATGTATAGTTTGGAAGATAAAGAATTTGGAGACTAGCACTTGTATGTGTGGGTACATTTGTTAGTTAAAATTATTATTACATCTTTTTTAATATAAAATAATTAACTTGAACATAATTTTCAAAGTATTGAATGTAACAGTTTTTCATGTCATAGTGATTATATAATTAAATTTCCTTTTTAGTAATATGAGCACATCTTAAATCGCAGTAGCTATGTCTATTCAGTTCTTTATTGATCTATTTTGTTAACTGTACGACTGTTCGTAGTGACTTTAATACGCATTTATTTCTATTAACACATTAAGACTATGTTCTCTTTATAGTATTTTGTACTAGCTTTAGTTCGCGGCTCCACCATTTTTTTTTTTTTCCGGCCTAAAAGACCCGTTATATATTGTCCGGGATAAAAATTAGCCCATGAAATATTTTAATATTTGGCAATCTGTCTCTGTGCCAAATATAATCCAGATTCGTTCAGCCCTTTTGGCGAGATTAAGTAACAAATATTCAATTTTTTGCACTTACAACATTGTGAATATGGCAGTAAAGTCATTGCAAATATGTTTTGTGCATCTCTAACATTTTCTCCTATCAGGGTGAGCTAAGTGGATTTAAAATGAAAATACGAAATAAGTACAATATGTTTGTATTTATTTTTTTACACATTTCAAATTATAATTTCGACTAAAAATAAAACAACAACTAATGACTATAAATTTATTTTTTTTATTATAAGTTATATATTAGTTTTGTTTAATAATTTATTTACACGAGAAGCGCCGTCAGTGCGCTGCAGAGGCGGCGATGGTGACGGGTACCTGTCGGAGTACGGGTTGGAGTACGGGTCGGAGCGCAGGTCGGAGCGCGGGTCAGAGTACGGGTCGGAGTACGGGTTCGGGCGGGGTGACACGGAGTGTGGAGGGGGAGGCTGACGGGTGCGGGTTCGAGTCGCGGCAGCAGCGAGCGGCGCGCGCGCGCCGGCCTTGAGCCCTGGGCGGGCGCGGGCATTAGATGAGCCGCTCGCTCAGCCAGATTCAGGAGTCCTCGGGCGGCGGCGGCGGGGCGGAGGGGCCTCGGCCGCGGCGGCATCGCCGGCTCGGTGTTGCGGCGCCGCACCTTCGCGCGCTTCTTGAGCATGGTAGCCTGCGGAAGGGGCGCGGCACGCTAGCGGGGGGCGCGGGCGTCACGGGCCCGCCGCCGTCGCCGAGCCCGCGCCGCCCGACCCGCGCTTGGTTTTCTTCAGCATCGTCGCCTGCCACACCCACACACACTCCACCTCAGCGGCGCCGCGCCTCGACCCCACCGGCACCGCCCCGCCGGCCCGCGCCCGCCGCACCCACCACCACTCACCACCGGGCGCGGGGTTGTCACGTCATCTCACCTCGTGCTACCGTGCCTTGCATCTTTCTGACTACACCGCTCGATATGATTACTAAGTTTTTGTCGAGAAAATAAAATCGTGCTGAGAGAAAAATAGTGCCTCTAATGCTTAAAATTTTACAAAGCGGTAATATAAAATGGTACATCTCGTGTGGTATCCGGTAGAATGTCGTGACAACCCCGTGAGGTGATGCAGGTGGCGCGGGTCGCGGGCGGGGGCGGGGCGCGGCAGGGCGCGTGCGGCGCCGAGCGGGTGCGCACGCGCCGCACGCGCCGCACGCGCCCTGCCGCTGTCACTGGTGCTGCGTGGGGTCTGAGTGCGAGGGCGTCAGTGACCAGGGCGGAATTTTGAATAAATAAAGTACTAAACGTAATCAACGCTTGATCCAACATTTATTCGTTAACAAAAGCTAATGATAAAAACGCCTACAGTTTTAATGTTTAGATATCTATCCAATAAAACATAAAGTGATTATTAAAACAAAAAATCTATTAATGCATGTTGTAACTTTAACATTACGGATCAAGCGAAATTTACGTAAGTACAAAAAGGTGTATCAATGTAGTTGAAATATTTCTCATCGTAGCAATTTATTGTTAGACCCGATACGGGTTCAGGCAAGCGAGCGCATGCGAATAGTTACATCACTGTGAGTTAATAAAATGTTTTCAATTTGTTCTTAATTTTTTTTAGTTTTTAGTCCAAAGAATTTTTACAATTAAATACAAATAGGTTTTTCTCGTGATTCCTTTCGCGTGACCCTTTCCGGATTCGGAAATAGCCAGCCAACCAGGTATGATATAGTTTCCTAGTGTTTAAATAATTTGAATGTAAGATTAAAGGTTATTTGAAGCTAGTAAAGTATATGATTTAGCAACTAATGATTTACTTTGTTTCTCTTTTTTCAGGCAATAAAATCTAGACAGTTTAAGAACCTAGAGAATGCACAAAATCAGTAGACGTAAATGCAATAGTCATCCTGAGATGTCAATTACACTGAGTGGTGGCAGTTGGTTTTGATACTAGTTTTATTAGTATAAACGTATTGGAAAAGTATGTTAGTTGGTTCGTGCTATACTTTATTAATAATTTATGTTGTAAAATTGGACTTGGCTTTTAACTCTACGAAACGAACAAGCATTCAGCAAGCATCAACATTTGATCAACTCAAAGTGTTAGTCGTAGAGTAAATGCGAGTGAACCGCTGGTATACCTTGAGAGCGGACTTGAGGACGACCACCTCGCTGGGGGCGGCGACCCACGGCTCGCCGTCCACCTGCACCGGGATCTCGCTCCGCAGGTTGATCTTGATGTGACCACCCTGCAAACACAACATGTCGATATTTCTAAGCTTTTAATACCTTGTTTCCAATATGAACATTCTTTCTTTCTTCTTCGTATGCCTTTTTCCGCGGAATGTTATATTGGAGTTTTAGGTGATTTATTGAACTTATTTGACCATGTTAAGTTTAATAAGTGATTACAAAAATATAAAAAAAGATGGCCTCCCTATTTAGGAAAACATTTCATTTATGTTTTGATGAAATGTCTTTGAAATAAACAACAAATTAAACCGTCATAACTTTATTGTATTTCTGAGGTCTAAGGTGATGATTCAGAGACATACAATATAACACGATTTATATTGAAATGAATAGAGTTTCCCACTCTCACACCTACAACTCCTGTAAACCAGGATCAGCAGCAGCATTTTATGACACCGAGCGGTGAAGCTCGGCGAGCCTCAGGGAAAAGTAATTTGTCATTAAAATAAAATGCTTCATTCCGTAGACGAACATAGTTGCACTTATGATAAGTCAAGGTACATGAGAATATTTAATTATTACTTAGATAAAGTCGCTTATACAAACAAACTAAAGACAATTTATTATCCCGCAACGAAATTAATCAAATAGAAAGATAGAGAGCAGTGGTATGGGTAGAGACCTGTGCTATCCGCATGGCGCCGCGCAGGCCGGACTGGATCTGGCCGAGATGCACGACGCCGGTGACCCCCACCACCTCCAGCATGCCGTCCCAGTGGTTGGGCTTGTTGAACTGGTCGTCCTTCTCCGGACCCCAAGGGTTCGCTCCCGAGCCCCAGCTGTGGCCGTCAATATAACGGTGAGATGATATTTTTGGGAATTCGCTTTTCTTACAATAGTTGGTGTCTTTTAGAACTTGTTAGATAGAGTTCTGTTCAATTGAATTTTTTTTTGTCTGGTTGACAATGAAACCACATTTTTTTTAACAACTAAAGCTCCACATGTATTAAAAGCTATTAAAAGAAACTGGAGTTCCTCAATTTTGTACCGTCGAAAATATTTAATTTTATCATGCTTTGTTCTTATAAATAGAACATTCTTCTTCTTCTCAGTCGTACACTCCTGGTGGAGTAGTCGTGGTTATAGCTCGTCTGAAAAATTGATTAAAAAATTGATTTTTTCGAGATTTCTCCATCTCTATTTATTCATGGCACTGCGTGTACACAGGAAACACTTTGTAGACGATTGAATGACGAAAGAGAATATACATAGATCTAATCTGTCAATTTGACATCATAAAACACATGTATAGGAAATATTATTAAAATCTTTCTTTAGTGGTAGGTCGTCTAAATACCTTCCCTAATGCGCCGAAGAGGGCCACCGCGGAGTTTTAGCTGGTAGGCCGTGCATAGGTTAGTTGTACTCGGGTTAGGGACTCGGCCAAGCGGTCGCCCGAAGGTCGTCATCAAATCCGGGCGGCTCAACGCCGGGCCGTAAGGCACGGTTACCCCAGCATAACCGCTCAGTCGCCCCCCACGAAGGCTGGGCGGTAGTAATAAGGAACTTTCTTGCGAAACAAAAAAAAAAAAAAAAAGGTCGTCTAAATACCTGAGTATATTAAGTATGATGATGCCCTCGACGGCCGGCAGCTCGACCTGCTTGCCGTCCACCTCGAGCCGCACCGCCTTGTGCAGGTCCTTGCACATCTTGCGGCCCACCATCTTGCGCAGGCCCATCTTTACGTACACGCCCTTGTTGCGCAATCTGAAATGTTTTGTTAGACTAAGCTATTTTTTGCCTGAGTACTTGGTATAGGTTATATAAGAAGATCAAAAATTTTATTGTCAACTATACTCTTAATTAAACTATAATTGAATAAATATCAGCTGAATAATGGTTTACTAATGTGTTGCCTGTTAGGGGCAATCATCTCTCATCAGTCGACATTATATTAGCCCTACTCCACTTACCATCAGGTTGCTGTACACTTATAAAATTTTTGGTTCCTGGAGTCATAACTTCAAATTTACAAATTGAGGGTTGGATATTTTTGGCACAAGGTCCATGATATCGTTACCTGCTGTTGAATTTGTTGGGGTTCTCCTCGCGTGCGTTGTGGAAGTCGAGGCAGAGGTCTGCGTCGATGCCGATGCCGAAGTAGTTGTTCATCACCAGGATCTGCGAGTTGTCCTCACTCTGCGACCCCGTCGTCACTGACGCTGCAACAAACAGCTTTTATTAGCAATTGAAATTAACTGAGTTAAATAAAGCTGCATAAATTAATGACAAATGATTTTATACCATAAAATATTATCTATTAGATAATATTAATGAAGCAATGACACAACATATAGGTGCAACCCCAGATGTGTTTTTATTTATATATTTTTTTTATGATATATTATTGTATGTTTGCATGCCTGCTGGTGAAATATTGCTAAATAATTTAACAATATTCGCAAACAATAAATGATTTGATTAGATTAGCGTATTTCAACCAGAATTGTCATAGGTGCATAGTATATAAAATATATCTAGTGTTGTTATTGATTTGAGTAGAAATAAAATATGATCAATAGTTAGGATAATAGGACCAACGTCCTGCGCCTGATCTCTCTCCGGTCATGTCGGATTGCCGTCTCACCGGACTATGAGAGTGAAGTAACAGAGAGTGCACCTGTGTACTGCGCACACACTTGTGCACTATAATATCTCCTGCGTACCTGGCTGATCTCCGTTGAGATTGGCCGCCGTGGTCGAAATTCGGCTAGGTGGGATTCATTCATTTCAGAATAAAATTATTGTATCACTTGTTCATAATCTTCATTACCTATTATAACTCATGCCCGTCATCATATCTTGAATTATGATGTATCCTGTAATAATGCCCTCTTCCTCTTCCCACCCGGCTAATTACTTAGGTAAAAAAGTACTGACCAGGTAGTTGTTTGGAGACATCCTTGGGCTCGTCCTGCTTGTCCTCCGGGTGGAACACGACGGTCCAACGGTCGAGGCGGATCTCCTCGGCGTCGATGACGTCACGCAGCAGCGACAGCGGGTCCTCGCAGCCAGTGTACCCGGAGCCCCAGCGCAGTACGCGGGCTAGGTCGTTACCTATACCACATTGATTAGGTTAAGTATATGTAAATATAATATGAGTCCTGTATTATAAACTGCCTCACTTCTGGGCTTCTTCTACTGAGAGAGATAAGAGTTCACGCTGACCTAGTGTGGATTGGTAGACTTCACACACCCTCAAAATTTTTATAGAGAATTTCTCAGGTATGAAGGTTGCCTCACGATATTTTCCTTCGCCGTTAAAGCAAGCGATAATTCACAAAGAATACTCACATCATTTTAGAAAAGTCAGTGGGGGGTTACTTTGGTTTTGAACTTGCGGATTCGTCTCATCAGTCCGTTCTACAACCAACTAGGCTATAGCAGCTCTTAGGTTAAGTATACTTTTATAAAATTTAGGTTTTATAAGATCAAAAGCTATGGTAATTTCATTGATCTATATGAAAAAAAATTAACACAAGTTGAAAAATGTTTTTATGAAACTTACTATGTAGTTATAATTAGGTCTTTGACAATACAAGTATTCATTATTTTACATATCATACATCAGCGCTTACTTTCGTAAATTTGCTAAAAAGTTCACCAATATATCTATCAATTTATTCACACACACATACTTCTTTATTTCAAATTGAATAAAGAAAATAACAACGCAATTATCTATTTATTGAACTTAGTAAGTGTTAAAACACTACACTTCCTCCTCCTTCAGACAGAACTTGGTGACAATATAGAAGAAAGTAAAGTTACCGGTGCCGAGCGGCACGATGGCGCAGGGAGGGTTGGAGCACTGGGAGTCCTGGCCGACGTTGTCGAGGCACTGCAGCACCCAGCCGATGGTGCCGTCGCCGCCGCACACCAGGATCTTGTAGTTGGGAATGTGACGAAACACGTACAGCCTGGACACGACCGACATGCTCTTCAGTATCAAATAAGAGTCTAAGTGTGAGGGTCATTTTCTGATTTTATTTCAATAAAAAAATGTTGCAACTTTGGTGAACTGAAAGGTTAACCAAACTTTCCAAGAGACCTGCTCTTCCGTTTGCCTCTCCGAGTCTAAGAGATGCTAGTAAACTCTCACTCATTTTTAAACGTTAAAAGATTTAGTGAGTGTCTAACTTTGTTGCTTTATTTGTACGTTAAAAGACATGCATACCATTTTATATGGTTGTTAACACAATAGCAGTAGTATTACATTTTCAATGCGTATCGGCTTAGGTAAAATCAAGTGGCATATCTAGTCGAATAAGTTTAAAGATTTTCTCAAATATCATATTTCTAACTGTTAGTGAAATTTCGCTTGATAATTTCCGATTACTATTACTGAAGATCTAAACTTATATAATTCATAAAAAATAGTTACGTCGGACCGAACAATTTGAATACTTACCCAGGTAACGGACCTCCATTCTCGAGGTCGAACACCTGGTAGGGGTTTAGGAGTTTCCTAAAGGAGGAGATGAGCTCCAGGCCCTGGCAGCCGCCGGACTTGACGTTGACGAATACCAGCAGCGGCTTCACGCCCGCCGGCACCATCGACGGCTCTATGCTGGGCAGGAGCATAACTGCGCACACCACCATACCGTCAGAATACAAACATAAAAGAAAAATAATAAAAATATTTTGATTTCATCAAAATTTAGTAGGCAAGGGTAAAAGTGGACGTACGGAGCGACATAGTCGTGAAATAACGACCAAGCTCTTTAAATAAAGATTTAAAAACAACAAAGATAAATAAAAATTTACAATATAGCTTAACCAAAGAAGCCTATTCCTTCGTAAAAGATGCTAAGTCCTTCTGCCATTTTATAGCCAAAACGATGTTAATGTGGCTGTGCGCGTAATTATAGTGAACGGTAATGGGTAGGATGTAGGTACTTGGAAATTAAAAAGCTCACTTCTCGTTTACTCTTTTCTGGTGACCATAACAAGCACTATAAGTTACCTATCCCAAGAATTCTTGGTGAGTTCTCATTACGTAAAACACTAGAACGATACGTTTAGCGAATTGTACTATACATAAAAATATACTTTTTAGTGATTTTAGGTATGTATTAGTAAATCGTGAGTCCAGAGATACACCCGTAGCCATAAAAGAGAATGAGAACACTAATTAAAAAAAGAAGTACATTAGTAAGAAGCTTCGAACAATAATAATAAAAGTGTGGCGAGACCTAATAAATGCTTATCTTCATATTTGGCCTCTCTGAGGTGCGTAGAGCGCGCGCACCGCCTTGCTCGCGTCCTCGTACGTGATCACCATCGACCCGTACTCGTAGTAGATCGGACCGATCGATGTGAACTTGTTCTCTGCACACAACATACACGTACTACCTTCACTTATCAATTTATCGAGATTTCATGTTGGCATAGAGATATTACTGAAGATATAATTCTAGAATTAGGTTTAAGCTAAAACGACGATTTATTATAGAATCACTGTTCTGGAGATGTCAGTATATTTTCAGTTGTTTATAGTCAAACTTTAAATGTACAATACAAAGATACTTATAGTTTGTATCACAACTAAAACACCCAAGTCGCGGGTGTCGGGAACTGCAAGTTTTATCGGTACAAGTCCTGAAGGGTAAATCTAACCACCTGTCCCGAAGAACTGACCTGTTCCGAGAAACTCGACGAGTATGTTCTCGTAGTTCCGCTCGGAGAGGCCGGGCGGAAGCGAGGCGACGAAGAGCGCGAGCGTGGGCCCGTGCGGGTCGCGGCGCGGCTGCAGGTAGAAGCGCGCCAGCTCCATGCGCCGCACCGACTCGCGCGCCAGCCGCACCACGATGCGCCACGGACGCTCGTCCTCCTCCAGCACGCGCTCCGATACTACACACACCACGGACGCTGATACAGGTGACAATCGACAGTGAACACCACAAAGGTGAACGTGGGATTGGAAACATAGTTAAACTGGATCTGATGTCGGTACACTGTAGTCTAAATATATTATCGCCTAAAGAATGTTGTGTACCTCTACTAATATTGGCTACTGTATGACAATTGGGCACCATCAAGAAACATCCTCGTTAGATGTTGTGTTTATTAATTTTACTGTCACTGTTAATTTTATTTTTTCAGTTATGATTCTATCAATTTATTAATGTAATGATCCAGCAGCTACTATATCGTTTCCACAAACATGCTCAACAAGCAAAGAGGAGAACAAGATCATACCTCCGCGATCGAGCAGTATCTCAGAGCAGCGATACTCGGCGGTGGCATTGGCGGGGTCGAGGCCGAAGCGCTCGAGTGCGGCCGCCATGAGGTCCGCCACGGTGTCGTCGCCGGAGCACGGCACCGTCACGAACGTCTCGCCCGCGCCCGCCACCCGCCCCGGGTACACGCGAACCTCCCGCCTCCTGTCTCGGGCTCTCTGTCGCCACAAAATATGCATCATCAGCGTCAACACTTCAAAATAGACACGCAAATTTTATAATATGATATGGTTTTATAGAGTAGACATTTTTAAAGATGCTAACATAATTCTAGTAAGGTTTTTCTTTCTGACTCAAAATAGAATTTCAGTGAGCTGCTACCCACGCCCTTCTTTTAAATGCTGAATTCATGATAAATTAGTTATAAGGCCAGCTAAACCAGTACTCACTTAAAACGCAGGAATAGGGCAGGTCGCTTGTTAGGCAGCCTGGTGACACGCGCGAGTGGCGTGGGGTCCTTGAGTGGCGGCTCATCGCCGGCGAGCGCGTCCGTCAGCTCGAACTGGTCAGGGTCGCGAGCCACGTGGAACGCGCGCAGGGCTGCCGAGACCAGCTCGCGCTCGTTCCAGTTGCGGCCCACCACCACCGGCCGATACAGCCGCCGGGACCACGCAGCCTCGCCGTCGTACACCTTTACTACTTCTGTAGTCGTATGGAGTATTGTTTTATTTTCATTTGTATTCAAACATGGTAGGTATTCGAAGAACTAAATTGGTAGACTTTGATTTATTGATTTTATGATACTTGTGAGTAAGACTTTACTTCGTATACAGTCTAAAACATTTACCTCATTTTAATTTTAATATGGTTTGCATTAAATATGTTTTACCTTCATCTCTATCATCTGGTGTACGATCGCGGTGCTGCTTATGGTCGGGGCGGTGTTCCTGGTCGGCTGGTGCACCGGTGGAGCCGCCGCCGGAGCCCGAGCGGCCCTCGCAGCCCGAGCTGAACTCTCGCTCACGCTGCGCGCTGCAACACCCGCCCAGCTCACGTACACCCCCCGAGCCCCGGGGAACTCACAACACCGAGCATTAGTGGTTTGGTAAGTTTAGTACAACTCTCGAATTTTACTTTAAAACTCTATTTCACAATTTAACTCTATCTTGTAGGTAATAAGAATGAGTTTTGCAATTTCTCGGAATCTTTCTGAATTGATTGCTTTTTTGACTAATTACTTGTTATATAGAAAAACTTATAATATTTATTTGTTCTCTCGACTGTCTGTAATATTTTTGGTAAAATGAGCAAGATCTGTAGGTTATTTAATTAATTTCAACCCAACTCAAATCATCAGGGAACTCATACAAAACGTTATGGAATCATGTCAAGGATATTTGCTCGGGCATTATGAGCTCCCTATAAATCCCAACATGAATACAAATACATATGACAATAAAACGCATTTGCGACGGAAACAGCCGCATAAATTTATTTATTTATTTAATTTATTATTCACTACTTCACAATTAGTATCTACTATTAATAACATTTTAAATCACATTTATTAGTTTTCAAGTGTATCACAATCGGTCAAGGTTTGTGAGGTATTTTTGGGACGTGGGGTTAAAAATCGTTTTATTGTTAGAAACACTGGTTTAAGCATTAAGTTCTTGCAACTTGTACAGTATATATTTTAAGTCGTGGGACCTATTTATAAACCAGCTGTTCATGCTTGCATGTTACTAAACCTCAAAAAAATCATAAGCGTCGCCCAACCCTTGTGCTAGTTACTGGTTTGACCCATCTTATGGAATTTTAGGTGTGAATTTAACCTTTAAATATGACCCGTTTTCTGTTCCCATTTCGAACTTGACTTGTACAAGCAAAAATACCTAGGTGTCAAAATTCCGGTAAAAAGTAAGCGGAATATCATATTCATATATATTTGGGACCAGGTACTAACATTGATACTGAGGATTAATAAGGAGGACCATAAACACATATTTCTTGAATAAATTTACATACTGTATAGTAAAATGTCTTTTTCGATGAGAAAGAATAATTATTACAACCTCTCAGCCTTAAGGACGTTTAGTCGCTTATATTGGGGTCCCGGATCTTATGATCCAGCGTTGAGCTGCCCGGAAACTCTGTACATCATAAGCCTATCATTAAATAAAAAAAGAACTTCCAAACGAAGATAAAGATATTATAATATTTTCTACAATCTTATTTAAAACTCTTCTATATAAAGCCCTTTCCTTGTATTGTATCCCATATTGGGTGTTGATTTTCGAATAAAACGTATGTCTCAGAAACCTTGACGATTATAATTCTTACAATATCTCTTTAAATTGCATTGTGAACACTATGGTTATAGTTATCAGAACTTTTTAAATATTTTTCATTTAAAGACACAAGATGAAGAAAGACGTCAAAAAAGTCTTTTGTTTTAAAATATGCGTTTTAATTTAAAAATAGAATAAGTAAGTAACCGTTTTATGAAAAAATAACCCTGCTTTAAAAAGCTCTTATAACATTAAACTACTCATCATCGTCCATCTATCACACACATGGTTGTCACAATTGAAACGTTGTGTCCAGCGAACGCCGGGGGCGCCGGGCAGCGCAACACAACCGTTTTAATTGGGTCAACACGATAAAAGCAAACTAGCAGCATACACACAAAACACATAACCTCACCCTCGTCGAACAATATCAAACTATATTGAAACAGTTTTATTCGCAAAAAGTTTTTAGAATAAATTCAATTCAAATTTCGAGCGATATTCTCTATGGCTTAACAAGGTATAAGTGGTGTACCTATTATTGTACACGGTACCATAAAATCTTAATTCAATGAATATCTTAATTCTATTCTTTAATTTATATAATTCATATTTTTTTAAAAACGGAAGAACTGAAATATTTACTGGAATCTTCAGGTTTCCAGTGTTGTACGTAAAAACTCTATCAAAATTGAAATTATTAGACTTATTCATTACATTTATTTCTAAGCTGTTAATATTAAACGTGCTTATTTTTCAAATAAGAATATAACAGGTAAACTTTTGATATTTACCGTTATTGTTACTTAGAAAATAAATCTTTTTATTCATCGTTACCTTTATCCTAAGCTTTTAAATCAATCTGAAAATTATTATTCGTCGAGGATGTCATCTATCCGTGATCATGTATGTTTGTTACCTGACGCCGTTGGAATACTGCATCACGAGTATTCATGGCCGGCCCGGCATACAACGCTTTGCAAGGCGCGAGGGTTAGGACGCGGACAAACGAACACAACAGAAGGATAGTCCCAGTTCATGGAATTACAATACTTTAACGTGTGGAGCAAATATTTGAAAATAGAATTCTGGTGTAGTAGTTAGTAGTATTTCCTTAGTATTTGAAAAAGGAATTTTGTACACAAACGCCTTTCATCCCCGAAGGGATAGTATTTCGCCCCATGATGCGATAAGGAGCGAGTCTATCGCAATATTGAGCATAGAAATTAGACTCCGGGCTGATAGTGAACCAAAAATCATTTTGCCCGACCCGGGGATCGAACCCAAGACGACAGGTATATCAACTACGCCACTGAGACCAGTCATGGAATTTCGAACAATATGAGAAATATTCTTTTCAGTTAATAAGTAAAGGGTTG
Source organism: Manduca sexta (assembly GCF_014839805.1). Lineage (NCBI taxonomy): Eukaryota > Metazoa > Arthropoda > Insecta > Lepidoptera > Sphingidae > Manduca > Manduca sexta. The sequence continues at coordinate 13,173,087 of NC_051135.1, forward strand.
TGAGGAGATTGATTTTACTGATTTAATTTCATCAAATGGTCAATGGAGGAGAGAGACTGATTAAGATTTAAATAATTTTGAGAGTGGAATTATCCACTCTCAATGTTGATAATTAGAATTCTTGTTTATGGCGAAGAGTCTTTTTCAAAGATGAAGCATAGAGTAATTTACGCTTTTTTAACTCTATGAATATAGAGTTATCAACCCAAGTTCCAGGGATCTTGATTCCACTTTCAAAGCCATCATTTGGAAAACACTTTGATCCACACTTTCGATGATTTTTGTGATTCCATGAGTTTATAAGTAGAATGATGTAATATAGGAAAGGGTATGTACGATGGATGTTGTAAGAGTGCCGAGTCGTCGAGGAGTCAGTGGTGGCGCGTGTCGGTAGTGTGGTAGTCACTCTCGGTTAGCAACAGTCAGAAGCAGCGCCTAGAGTCAGGACATGCACTAACAGACTAAGAACGGTCGGAAAGATGAAAACAAACACTTATGAGAGAAATCAGTTTCGATTGACTTTGAGGTAGTTTTGTTGCAGGTTGCCTAAACACACAGATTGGCGTATGAAGCCCACATCCAAAGCCTCCAGATCCAACGTTAGCTTGGCCGATCTACAGTCGCGTGAACACGCGTTCTGCGCTATGTTAAGTTGGTAAAAAATCAATTTCTCTCATGGTAGTATCGGCGAAGCTGTGCGGCAGGCGAACATGCTGGTCGCCGGCGCGGTGTGCGAGTGCGCGCGGGTGTGGCGGGAGGGAGGGCGGGGGGGGGGGGCGCGGGGCGCATTACCTCGGGAGTACGGGGGCGAGGCGCCGCCGTGCGGGCTGCAGGCGGCGGGCAGCAGGCGCCGCGCCAGCGTGACCAGTCGCGCCGGGCCCCAGCCGCCCGTGCCGCGGCGCTCGCGCGCTGCCCCAACACACACGCTCACGCTCCGCCGCCGCACGCTTTTTACCCACACACGCGCATGTGCCCGGCGATTCGCGCCTTCACCTACTGCTGAAGGGCGGCCGCTCGCCCTCGGACGCACTCGCCGCGTACGACTCAATTTAGCAACGGGGACTGTTCACGTAAAGTCAAAGCAGTTCGCCGATAGTGTGACAGCGCGCGTCCGGGGCGAGCGGCCGCATGAGAGCTGAAGAGATCGAGAGCTACGGTACGATCCAAGCGACGCTTACGAGGAAGCCGGCCGCGAATTGCGAGGCACATGTGATTGAAAGAAAAGCGGTGCGGCGCGGGCGAGGGTACGCGACCTGCGTGGAGCGGACACTTACGGCAGCCGGTCGCGCTGCGAGGGAGGCGGGCGCACGTGCACGCCGATGATGGCCTCCATGGGCACCTCCGTGCGCGGGATGGACACCGCTGAGGGAGGCAGGAAGATCGGCTGCAGCATGCCGAAGTTGCATTCGTCCGGTATGAGTGCGCGGCAGCCGGCGTGGCACTGGTGACCAACATTAACATTTAAACATTTGATCTGATGTAATGAAATAAACTCAACCATATGAAGTAACTCATCACCCCCTTCAAAGGAAGTCTGGTTTCACTATTAATTGTTCTAGTAAATTCAAAGCTGTAACAGCTTGTCTGTTCTTGCAGACATGGGTAATGTCGTACCGTGGTGCCGCACCACTCGCAGCGGTAGCCGGTGAGACATTCCGCGGAGCAGCAGGCGCGGCGGCACGCGGCGCATTTGGAGTTGGCGGGCAGGTTGCCCTCGCGCCAGTGGTGCACGTGCCGCGGCTCGCTGCCCGCGCAGTATGTCGCGTTCTCCTTGCAGTCTGCAGCCGCGAAGTCCACGCACTCTCCGTGCACGTAGTACTCGCATACTGTAACGTGCTCGGCTTGAGTAATGTGTTACGTGATCGATAGAGAGAAGGTAACTCAGGAATATGTAGGTATGTGATTACTAATTATTTTCGTACTTAATAGCAATATAAACCACGCAGTATAGTAAGTTATTACTGGAAACACTAGCTCTACATTGAATCTAAAACAGGCTATGTAACAAATACCAAATTCTTACAATATATTCTTTATAGCTATGCTTTTTAGCTCTTTACGTTCAAAATACTTCCTTAAAATATTTGGCCAAGTTAGAACCAACGTGTATCTGGCTTAATTTATCTCGCTAACATGTTCACACGTGTTTAATTTGAAAATGGAAAACAAAAAACAAAACAATACCGTAAAATCTCAATTCCACCTTGAAAATAAAAACAAAAGTCAAAAAGAATCAAATTATAAATTTAAATATCGAAGTATTTATAAAGGCATATACTCACTCATGCAGTGTAAAGCTGGTAATTCATCCAGCCGTTTCCGACACACCGTGCAGAACTTGCGTTTGTGATGTGTCGGCTCCGACCAGCAGTGAGCCACGGGATTCTGTTACAGAAATTTAATTTAGTGTTAATTGTAGTGAAGTGAAAATAAAAATGGCAACCAACAGTGGCGAAGGGTGAGATTTACCGAAAGTGAACCCGACACGACATAATATAGGTACTAATATGCATAAATGCGATGACATAGATTTGACATGAATTAAGAAAGGGAAACCGGCATGAATCAGATTATATGGAGCCTTCGCGCAACGAAAAAGAAACTTGCATTTGCCAATGGTCCGCATAGTATCTCAGTATTAAGTATAAGATGTAAACTATGTCACATTGTCCATATATACTGCAATTTACAAAATGTACAAGACAGTAAAGCTTACCTTTATAAGGCTCGGCGCCACCCCGCAGCACGGCGTCACCACCTGCCCCACACATCGCTCGTGCACAATGAAGTTGCACACTGAAACAAGACAAAATGCTTTGTTAACATTTATAATGTAGCTTTCAGAAAACTATGTTTAAGAAAATAGTTGCTCATTTTTCGGAAATTTAAGCGACGATAAGTATCTAAATATTATTTTCTATCATTTTGTGAAATAACTAGACCAGATAAAAGTACAATTAAAATATAACATTGGCTGGCTATATTGCATTAAATTAGAGAATTACTTACTAAGAACTATCTGTTTTTCTACATTACAATAATCCCATAAAATACTCACAGATTATAATTAAAAATTAATCATCTCTGATCACTCAAAATTACTCATTGAATGTTTTGAATGAATTAAAGAACGACAGATCACTAACCACAGATGTTTGGGGATGTTCGTAAACACGAGTTTTGGTCAGACTCCGCGGGATTGCGTTAAGAATTCTGTTTACTAGCGTGGTCATTACGTTTCTTAGAAGATGCTATGTTTAAGGAAAATTCTTAACGTATGATCCGTAAACACATTGCATTACGGTATTTTATCGAGATGATACATATTCTCAGAAACTTTGGAGATCAACTTTGTTATTGGAATAACATAAAATGATAAAGATTTACTTGAAGATCTCGAGCTGTTTAGTGAAACAAGAAATACTAATAATAATAAAATACTAATTTCCTTTTTAATAATTTAATGAATTATGTTTATAAGTAACTTATATTGATGCTATTACGGCCCCACTAGAGGATTGTTCGATAGATACACGCGAACCACCCGGGGTAGGACACACGCGATGACATCATGCGATGGACTTTGACCTGTCTTTACTATTTTTATATCTTCCGTTTTTACTTTTTAAATTTTGAAGCAGATTGTCTATGGTTGCGTAATTGAAAGTGTATTTATTTATTAATTTATTAATGTAACGCGTGTGATACCACGTCGACGAAGTAAAGCGTAGATCTTGTAAAGTATTGTGTAGAGCGTTTGCTGACATAGGAATAGTGAATGACGTTTGACATCTTCTTGATGTACTGTACTCTATCTATTCTTGGCATTATGTTATGCTTAACATAATGAGCTAGAATTTAAAAAAAAAATGTGACATTTTAAGTTGACTGTATAGTATATTTTTCATAAAAAAATCTTGACATACGAAATCTGTAAAATACTTCAATGTAAATTCTATCCTTCTACAAGATACTCGTAGTCTAACCATGTACAAATACGTTTCTCTAAAGCTAATACGCTGCAATGAATTGTAAGACTTAACTCAGTTCTCAATAAATGTCGAGTTTTACTTTCATTTACAATGTACAGGATGTAGCTAGAGCGGTATGTGCCGCTCCGGGAGTCATCTCGCTGCGATCGATACAGCCGCGCATGCTCCGCCACATCTCGCCGAGACGCACCCGCCCTGCCACTTGCAGATTCGTTAATGCAGCCTCTGTGCTGGCCATATTAAAAACAAATGTTCTTTTGAATTTCGAATAAGTTTTTAACTCCTTATTATCGGCACTGGCTGTTTCGAGTATTCTAAGTAGATCCTAGTTTACCAACATTAGATTCTACATAATATGTAATGCTTTCGAATTAAGAGAGATTATTCTTACTATTATGAACTATATTTTACGAAAATATTATACTGGAACATATTTCTTTAACGCGATATAAAGTTAAAATAAAATTTGTTAAATTTTAGAAATAGATTTCTTACGCAAGAATAAGGCGTACCTATAATAATATATTTGGGCGTGTCTTTATGAGTCTAATTTTGCATTTATGTAAATAATTCAAGATAACTTGGTTATATCGATTTCATAAATTTGTAAACAGTGTATAATAAAATATTTACCGTCTTTAAATCAATGCTTTAATCTACATTTTTATATTACTTAATTAAGTATTTAAATTAGGTGTGCACTAAGTACCTATTTACTTACAATATTATTTAACCTTCTAAAGTTTTAAATATTATTTCATACAGTTCATAAGATTACATACTTCTTTCTTGAATCATTTACATTTTTAAAATTCAATATTTAATCTATATTATAATCGATTGCTACGTCGCGCCGTAGCCGCGTAGACCGGCTACAATGAAAATTTTATTTCATTGTTTTATACGATATTTTTACCTAGTATTTTTTCGCATTGAATTCAATTTTTTCATGAATTCACAGAGGCAAAACGCTGCTCATTACCAATATAAAATATTTTATAATACAATTCAGTGATTTGAGCTCTCTCAAAAGGTCACGTTTTGTGACTGCATTTTTTACTGAATCAAGAGAGAATCAAAGTTATATAATGATTTGTGTA